>NW_009930471.1:6138-14727 GCF_000696875.1 Nestor notabilis | reverse complement strand
TTCTTTCTTCTGGCCCCCCTCTCCTTCTCCCCCCCCCTGCCACATCCTTTTAGTGCAGTTTGAACTGCTGGAACCAAGAATTCTTCTGTAGGGGCTGCAGAGGACGGGTAAATTCTTGTGCTAAATACATCAGGATTTTTCGATTATTTTCTGACATGCAAAATTGCATTCTCAAGGAAACAGATGCATAGGCAAGGAAGGGACATTAGAATTAACTTTAAAAACTCCAGTGAGACATGAGTAAGCCTCATTCCTTCAGTGACTGAAACCAGCAGTTGTCTGCTCCTGCTGCTTGTAAAGCAAGTGGTTTAGTAGCTTGCTACTAAGAGTCTAGAAGCTTCTAGAAAATGAGGCTGGAACATACCAAATACATGACAAATGTATGACAGATGGTGAGACAGTGCAAGAGATTGCGTGAGAGGGTGTGCACATGAAGGAGTGTGACGGAGATTGCAAAAGAGACTGCAAGAGAGGGAGATTGAGTCCCAAACTCTTTGCAAGTTCCCTTCAGTGATTTTGAACTAGTCATCATGTATGCAAAATTCGAGTGGGGTGAATCTGGAAGAACATCTGGACTTTGGAAGGCACCTAATATTTGTCTTCATTAAAAGGGAAAGAAAAAAACCCTGTTCTGATTATGGATTTTATGACATATTTGTGATTTTTAAATAGTTTGTTATAACTGGGATACAAATGCTCATCTTGGAGGATAAACCCAGAATGTCAGGAAAAAAGTGCCTCACCATGTCTGTCCCCTTAACCAGCCAAATTCCCCACTGCCTTTTAATTATAAGGTTAAAAATCCCAAATTTTACTTTGTTGTTCATGTAATGTCAATATTCCATAATGGAAATATAATTCCATGGCTGAAACAAATAGATCTTTGTTAAAAATCGGACACTAAGAGATTAAAATATGATTGATTACTTGGGGAAATAAAGATTAACGATTCATCTAAGAATCAAAACCTTGATGCTGTTTCTTTTTTCTGTTGCTTCTATCTAAAACTAAGAGTAACCCATAGGAAAAAAGTACTCTAAATGTCACGTGTCACATAATGCAAATTTCTACATCATACTTTCGAGAATGTGGTGCTGTGTAAATCACAAAATCATTATCAATTAATTTTTCAAAAAGGAATGAACACACACTTACTCGGCAACAGCCTAGCTCCTCTGCTGTTACTATGACTGTCCCACATTTCTTCCCAGGAATTCCTCTGCAAGAAAATACAACATCACCTCAGTTACTTGATATCATTTATGAAAGTTACAGCTGACACAGATAAACACAAGAGAAGCTTTCAAGTCACAGAACTGCTGACATGCTATACAATTTCCCTTTTTGTCACTTGTCCTGTGTAAAAAAGTTGATTTATCCTAACTGAATTGGTAAATAAGTTGCATATTTATTCTACCTAGCAAGAAACAGATCAGTTTCATTTTTAAAGGAAGCAGCAGAAAAAGCTTAATGGAATGAAATGACAATACCAGAATTCTATTTTCTTACTTACTGATTTGTGAAAAGCATTCTTATGCAAATTTTCTTTAAGTAAAATACCTAAAATATATTTAAAACTATACACCAGCCTGAAATGTTTATGAAGACACATAATCATCTCACCATCATACCAGATATAGTACTTGGAACATAAATTATAATTCAGCTAGACAGCCATTAAAACCATGCTGCTAGAACACAAGAAAGCACAAAATAGATCCTTACCACAAAGAACAATACAGGAAAAGAAAAGCCACACCTAATCTGACCGTATTCAGTGTCAGCAGCCTTTTTTAGAGGAGAGAGGGAAGTGGCAGTAATAATTCAAACATTCAGATGCAACTTTTTGCATTATGCTGTATTATAAATGAGAAGTTTGCAATATCCTGACGTCTACTAGTGGGTCCATTAGCACACACCTTGGGGATTACTTGTAGATCATCTTTTTCAAAGCTAATGCTATTTATTATGCTCAATTTCAGTTCAGAATTTTAGTTTAGATCTTGAATATAATTAATGATTTGAATAAAATTACTTTCCAAGAAGACATTAAGGTAAAATTGCATTTTAAAACTGATTGTCTTTCTTTTTTTCTAAAAGAACTAGAGGGCACTCCTGTTCTTCTGTTACAACAAAATATTAATATAAAATTTACTATTGTTCTCATTTTGCTTATTAGTTTCCTTAATCTTTTTGAAATTTTGTACAATACTCTACAACTCTAAGTTAGACTTAGTTAGACTTACCAAGACTGTGGTATAATAAAGAACTGGTGAAAAATAGTTCTTAGAAGCAGATAAAAGTTTAGAAATTATGAATACAGGAGCAAATCCTGATGCAAATTTCTCCAAGCTCACTGAAACTCCTGTTTAGAAGTTGATGTTTAAGTCTATAAGGAACACACAAAGGAATGCTGCTTCTTTACTGCTGCAATCATTTGTCAGTAATCAGAGGTACACATGACTGCTCTCCTGGACCTCCTCAGTGTTACATGGTAAGCTGTATTTCCACTGAACCCACTGAATTTCACACAGAAAACAGTGGATAGGGAAACTATTCAAGGTTTTGTTGTGAAATTTTAAATGACTATTCATATACATACAAAACTTAAAGCACTCGTCTATTTAATGTGGTATGACGTAGAGTACAATACTTTAAGACCAAATCAGAGAACTTTCTTCAAATAACAGGAAAAGTAATCTGGGCATTCCAAATGTTACATGGTACAATTTGCAGTTTTATCAGCTTCTTCAAGTCATAAAGTTTTATATCTGCCACTCTTCCACAGCTCAAGAGTGAAAATTACCCATTTGAGCCTCTGTAACAATAGGATATTGAAATTGAAATCTCAGATTTTCAAAGGATGAAAAAGCTGCATCTTCTCTCTTAAACAGTACTGCTTGAAGCTTCAAAAACTTCTGAAATGTCATAGTAACAGCAGTATAGAAATCACTTAATTGGTGCTACTGCCCAACCCCAAGAGATACATATGTCTGGAATTATTACTCTGAAGGATTGGGGAAACTGGAGAGGCAATGCCCTGAAGATATTTCGATGGGTATGTATATGTAAAAAAGAAGAAATTCTTGGTTGTTGAGTAGATGTAAACACAGGATAGTAGTACCTAAAAGCACCTGGGGTAAGCTTTGGCTTCATGTACCACCAAGGTTCTTACGGACACATGCCTTATAAGGGAAGGATAATATTGCCATGATGGCTGGCACAGAGATGAAATGCTTATTGAGATTAGCACAGAATTTCTCTACAGAACAAAAAGTTCTCATTATTCAGGAACTAAAAACTCTACCAAATGACCTCTACAGTTTGTGACACTATTAAGTATGATCTTCGAATGCTTGTCTTGAGACTACAAGTATAAAAAAAGTGCTGGACCATTTGCAGACACTAAAGAGTTTGTTCTCTTACGAATTCCCTTACAAAACATTCATTAAGGAAAAAATCCTTAAGTACAAAGTCAGCACCCAGAAAAAACCTTCAGTGGTCATAGATCAGCCAAATGGTGAGACCTTTAATTAGCAATAATGTCTTCTGTGAAAATAACAAAATAATTTTAAACTGCTCCTATCACTGTATGAAAATACATTGCTTAAGAGATTCAGCATTACAGATCAGTCTTTCCAATCGCCATTGGAAATACAGACTAGTATTACCTTGGAGATCAGCATGTAAGAATTCTACCTGTTTAAATCAAGAATGCAGTGCCACTGCCCATCTTCTTTCACTTTAAGTAATAACTGGTACTGAGCTGCCATGGAATTGGTTCTATAGCACTGAAGTGACAATACAGAACTTATGTTTAGGCAACCAATTTCTCAGGGTAAATTTCTGTGGAAACCCTGAGGGTTTATGGGGTAATAGTGAAACAATCTGTATTGTGTAGCCACTGTCAACTCCAATACTCAGTGCTAGTTATCTGACACTCAGGTACAGAAAATGTGCCAGTCTAAGTGTGAATAGGGTGCAAACTGAATTAAAGAAGGTAAAATGTGAGGAAGATCTACCTTTCAGTGGGTCCTACTGGTTTGAGCTAGAACCTGCAGGTGTTCTACAACAATCACCTCTATTTGGACAGTATTTGAAGGAGCAAGTGACTTGACTGTTAGAGGAACCAAAGAGAAAACCATCAAATGGAAGGTCCTCATCAATATATGCATGTCTCTAGATAAGATACAGTGTTGAGAGTAATTATTGTCTTAGAACAAATGATTCCATGATTGAGACTCCACACCTGCATCACCTAGAGAAGTTTGAAAGGACCCTCTGAAGACCATTTGGGCTTTAACAAGGATGGAGAGGAATTGGTGATAAAGCTGGAGAAAGATGAACATTTATCTGGGAATTCAAACCTGAGAGGTTAAACAGAGCCTCCAACTTTGCAAGCTGAAATGGCAATGAGGCAGAGGAAGGAACATCTTTCTGATCATTAAAACGTTTAGTCTTATCCCTGAATTTACAGAACCTATCCCTCTGGCAGTCACAAACACAGGTAAGAGGATAGGACAAATATATAGGAAGTCCCAGTTCCAGGGTTCACATGTTTTTCTATCAATTATGTTCACAGAAAGATGACAGGAGAATGAACTTTCCAAAATAGGCCAGCTGGCTCCAGTACAGCCTCATTAGCAAGCAGTAGCACTCAGATGTGAATAACTAGCATGTAATGCTCATTAAGCTTTGCAATGTCTCTGTCTCCTCATTAAAGGGAATCCCTACAGGAATGCACTTAGTAGATTCTGAAAGAAGTATTGCTCAGTTATAAATGTGGCTAGCATCTTCTCTCTAGGAAGATAGAGCATGAAAATATCTAATTCTGAATAATGCTTGGGAAGGTGATGCTCTGTTGAGAGAAGAATAAAGCTGTGTCATTTCTGGAAGTAGATACATCTGTACCTTGTCCTTTCATGATAACACAAATGAGGCACACAAGGGCAGTCTGAGTAAATCTTACACATGGAGTTTGTCTTGCGAATTCGTTTAATGAATCTAGTAACCCAATAGGTAAAGAGAGTAAACATTACTGTTAAAATGTCAGGTTCTCCATTTCACCTGCTTTGTATGACTGGATTTATTTTCTAAGTGAAATAATCCCAAGCAAATGTTCATCTCTGTACCTGGCCAGTTTTCAAAATAAAGGGCAATGCTGAAGTATGTTCTTGAACAAAAATGCTCTTAGTCAAGGATAACAAGCCAGCACGCTTCCATTCTGGGAACAAGAGTCTTCTGTGGCAGACTGCATTGCATTCAAAGCCCTTAATAGTGCTAGAAACATAAAGGGATGTTCAGGACGCATCTGCATACCTGCCAAGACCAACTAATATTAGGTTCATGCCCCAGAGGCGTAATCTGCTGGTGCTTGCAAGGCCAATGAAACTGCAAGTCATGAAGGCAATGAAGAAAAATGTGTGTGTACATCTTCACTTTTGTACTCACCATGATGGTCAGTAGAAAGGTATTTTCCAGTCTGCCTGACATACCACTGGCAAACCCTCTGGGCTTGAGATGATCTACTTATGTTTTAATGAAGAACAAGAGTATCCTAAGGGAATTTTACCTGGTGATATACAATCTGACTTAAAGTTGGCTAGCTCATGGCAGCAATGGAGTCTTGAAACTCATGAGTCTTTTGTAAATGTCCAAAGTGGATAGATCTGAAGTTAAAACTTTGAGCCTTTATAATTTTCATTTTCAAGGAATGTCACAGCTTTCTTGAATGACAATCAGAGAATGGAATTCAAGCTTCTCAAGCTGCTTAAGTACAAAAAGTGCTACTTCAGTATAGTAGCTGATTGGGACTAAAACAGCACTGGGCATTCTCTTCTTCATACATCCACTGGCAGAGAATAGAAAAGGCAGAATGATAATGAACTTCAGAAATACCGTGAATAGAAAAAGCTCTCTGATCTCAAGCCTCGAACATCTAAATCATGTGAATGTGGACTTAACTTTGTAAAAAGAAGGGTAAATTCAAAGTAGGAACCATCCTTAGGAAGAGAAGACACACAATATTGTCAATTGAATTATTGTTATATGAATATTAAGAGACATTAAACACATGCCTATAAGCAAACAATGCTGAAATGCAGTGTAATGGTTTAATGAATTAATTAAGACAACAAATGTCTCCTAGTCACAAAGGTATCCAGACCTCAGAGTGAACAATCGACCAGGCACAGCTGTCTAGCCACAGCACTGTCAAAAGCACCAATGACAAAATAAAACCTGACAAAATAAAACTGGGAAGAGCTGATAAAAAGTCACGAACACTTTCTCATTAAGGTTAACAAATACCCACCCACACCACATATGCAAAAAGGAAGTTGTATTTCAAAACCTTTCAGGGGAACAACTGATTGGGGTCCATTTAGTAACTGCCATACAACATACCAGAAACCAGACCTGAACAATGATTGTTTATCCAAGAGAAAAATGTATTAGATAGGCCCATACAACTGTGAAATAATTACAGGACCTTTCTTCACTGGTATCTTTTCCTTTCCTATTACTCACATCAGACTTCACTTAACCTGTACCAAGTGATAACAAACTGCTGAATGGATGATGTTTAATTTACGTGTTTAAAACAAATTTCAGGAATTTTCTCAGAAAAAAAAAAAGAAGTGTAGTATGCTGAACAATTTACCACTTTTCAGAAAGAAAAAACTATAAAAGACCTTCAAGAAATCAGTAAGATTTGTTTTACTAAATATGTCAGTCTCTCCTGGGATGGGAAGTAGCAAGGGCAAGGTATTATTTGGGCTCCCCCACCTGCCATTGTGCCTCTCTTCTCCTTTGTTTGCAGAAAAGCTTTTTAGTCACGTAATCTAAAACACCTCTTCTGTTACACCACTTAACTATACTTATACTCAAGGCTATTTCCTGGACAGCCTTTTAAAAGTTTAATATCCAGAATGGGATTAAGAGGAGAATTGCAAAACACTGTTGTTCAATAACCACACTATTTCCAGAAGTAAACCATTTTGTACGATTGTATGAGAAATCTGATCAGCTGAGTCCTCATTGTTTGTTTGTGTGGGGATTACTGCAGGAGCTAGATTACAATTAGAAGTTTCCTACTGTTCCACAGTAGCCATAATCTATTAAACAGTAATTTAACACTCATAGAACCGATGCAATCAATCTTACGGTTTTAGAGGGTTGGGTTGGGTTGGGTTTTGGTTGTTGGTTTGGGTTTTTTTTTGGGGGGGAGGATTACCTTTTTTTAGTCTTGAGGTTTTTATACAATATTTATTTTATTGCAGACAACTTGTCATTAGTTATTGAAATTGAAGGACATTTTAAAAGTTAAAGTTCATCTGTAAACCTTGATGACAAGAAGAAAATTACAGAATTTTAAAGTACTTTTTTTGGGTAGCTTTTCATGCTATTTAAGGAAGTGATACAGTGAAGTAGATTACTTCTAAGATATGTTAATGTGTGCATAGATGTGTTTTTAAGTTTAAATAGTGTGTTTCTAAGAGTTTTCCTGAATTATGCTGCAGATACTGAAACCTGCCTCATCTGAAGAGTGAAATACCCTTAAAATGAAGCAGTTCCAGGGTTCACAGTCCCACCAATACAGAAAAGGAAACATGCAATGGTATTAATAGAACTGTTTATATATAGGACAATTAAGCCCCAAAAGGTACTGGTGTAGTCCTTGGGAAGAGAGAGTGAGCAGGGCAGGAAAGGTTGTGGAGGGGGCAGGGAGTATTGCTAAGGAATTGCCATGAAGACCAAGCCTGTAAATACAGTGATCAGGTGACTGAACTATATTTGGAACTTCCACAAATCCAGCAAACATGTTTTTCTTACCAACCTCAATTCTGAATATAAAGAGAATATGAATCATATTGTTAAAGGATGTTGCAGCAGTAATGATCACAGCACTGTACTGGTTTTGCATGGCAAAGTTTTGGTAGCAGAAGGGTTGCAAGGGTGGCTTCTGTGAGCAGCTGCTAGAAGCTTCCCCCTTGTCCCATAGAACCAATGCAGCTGGCTCCAAGATGGACCTGCCCCATGCCAAGGCTGAGCCCATCAGCAGTGGTGGTAGCACCTCTGGGATAACAAAGTTAAAAAGGGGAAAAAGTTACTGCGCAGGAGCAATTGCAGCCGGAGAGAGGAGTGAGTATAAGTGAAACATCCCTGCAGACACCCAGGTCAGTGCAGAAGGAGGCAGGAGGTGCTCCAGGCACCGCAGCAGAGATTCCCCTGCAGCTCGTAGTGCAGCCCATGGGAGGCAGGCTGTGCCCCTGCAGCCCATGGAGGTCCATGGGGGAGCAGATCTCCATCTGCAGCCCAGGGAGGATCCCAGGCTGAAGCAGGGGGATGCCCAAAGGAGGCTGTGACCCTGTGGGCAGCCCACATTGGAGCAGGATCCTGACAGGAGCTGTGGCCCCATGGAGAGAGGAGCCCACACTGGAGCAGCTTTGCTGCGGGACTCGTTACCCTGCAGGGGACCCACACTGGAGCAGTCTGCTCCTGAAGGACTGCACCCATGAAAGGGACCCACACTGGAGCAGCCTGCTCCTGAAGGACTGCACCCATGGAAGGGACCCACACTGGAGCAGT
>NW_009930471.1:5284-5874 GCF_000696875.1 Nestor notabilis | reverse complement strand
GAGGAAGGAGCGGCAGAGACAACATGTGATGAACTGACCACAACCTCCATTCCCCATCCGCCTGTGCTGCTGGTGGGGAGGAAGCAGAAAAATCAGAAGTTAAGCCAAGGAAGAAGGGAGGAGCAGGGGGAAGCTGTTTTTAAGATTTGGTTTTATTTCTCATTACTCTACTCTGATTTGATTGGTAATAAATTAAATTATTTTCCCCCCCCCGAGTCATCTGTTTTGCCCATGATGGTATTTGCTGAGTGATCTCTCCCTGTCCTCATCCCAACCCAAGACCCTTTTGTTATATTTTCTCTCCCCTGTCCAATTGAGGAGGTGAAGTGATAGAGCAGCTCTGGTAGGACCCTGGTGTACAGCCAGGGTCAACCCACCACAAGCACTCATGGAAGTCAGCAAGAGAGCTAACATCTTAGATTTGTTACAAATCAATATGGGTCAGCTGCTGCTGGCTGTAAATTTGGGAAACGAAATCAAAGGCTTATTTTGATAAAACACCATATGAAAATGTTTTGCAAAGACTTTTCAATTTTTTTCATGTTACTCTGTTTTTCAGCATGAACTGTACAATAAATGAGTCCTGCTGA
>NW_009930471.1:735-5268 GCF_000696875.1 Nestor notabilis | reverse complement strand
CTTTCTACGGAACCCAAATGATTGGAAGTAAGACATTTACTGACAGAATTTAGTCAAGGCTAATGGACTGGAAGGGCATAATTACAGGACTGCCTCCCCACAAAGCAGTGCTAGCCAGCTCCTGGTATTTATGATTTAAAAGGATTTGTTTCAGGTGTGCACAAGTCTCAAATTCAAGTAGATTAAATCCCATTAAAATATTTTCTAAACTTAAAATATAATTAAAGTATGCCATAGTTTTTGTAAGGGAAACATTTCTTTTACTTTATAAGTTTTTATTTCATAATGATCCTTAGATTAAAGGAAAACCATGTAAATTCTCTTTTAGTTTATCAACTTAAATGGTGTGTTCTGAACTGCTAGTTCATCCAGAAAGAGTTCTAGAGACAACCTGAAATTACTTTTGGCATGAAAATAAGAAATTTCAGAAGCTTTTCCAAGCTTATGCTTGCATAGGAATTATAAAAATTTAAGAATTTAATTGAATTCAAGTATTGATTTTTTAGCATTTTGTCTGAAAAACAATAAAAATTCCAAATTGAAAGTTATTATCACAGGAAATGTCCAGCTGAACCTTTAAATGTTTGCTTTTAATGTCATAGGTGAATTTGTAGCATACATTTAGATAAAAATTGTAAAATATTTTCAATTACTCAAACATTCAGGATTAGAAAATGAAGATCATTCAAATAATTCTTATTTTAAATGCCTTACAACCCTATGAACAATGGCTTGTAAACATCACAATACTCCCAGTGGGAGAAAAATCCATTGATTCTAAGGGAGTTTTTTATAAATTTAATAGGATAAATAGAAAATATTTGATACTTTACATGGCCTCATTGTTTCGGAATTGTATTATTTGGAACAATAGAAATACATGTTTGGATTTGAAGCACGGAGGGTTTTTTCCCTTGAAAGGCAAATAAAATAAATAAATATAAAAGTAAAACAAAAGGCAATAAAGATTTATGATGTGCTAATTTGCAAGCTAGGAAGAAAAAACATTTTTAAGATTATTTTACTCAAACTATTCCTAATGCAAGTTGTAATGAAGTTGACAAAAATTCTGGATGAGTCGATTCTTTTGCTAATTGTCTAAATTGAAACTTAAATTATCTTAGTCTACAAAGAAAGACTTCTATTGCACCTAACAGTTTATTCTCTCTTAGAAGCCATGTCTGTTGATTCCAAGTATCCAGATACCTCACAGTAAAAAACCCCCACAACTCTCACCTCATAAAGCAGTACATATTCATTCACATTCAACAGTGACATACTCACACGATTGATTTTTCCAGTCTGCTCCCCTGTGATCCAACTATTTCTCCCAGCGTACAAAACATTTGTCCCAAAAAATCCTGAAAAGCAGTAACAGAAAACTCAGAATTCGTATTTCACATTGAAACAAATTTGGTTTCCCATTTATCTGGGCTGTTCATTACTGCAGAACACATTCTGCTGAACATCACATCTAAATAATACATATGCAATAATGAATCATAAAACAGACTCACTATTACATATTTCACATAACACTGGTTTATATTTACAGAAGTAACTCTAATGCATTCCACTTACTGTTTTCTTATTGCCTGTTTCGACAAAAGTTAAACTGAGATGGAAAAAATTCAAAGCATTAGAAACATAACTATTTCTTTACCTTCTTTAACTGAAGCTTTTTAATAAATTTGTCTTTTATGAAGAGATTCAACACTGATTCCATGAATTTCTTGGAAGTTAATTACATTGGCAACATTTAAGCCTGTGCAGGATCTGTATGAGCATCCTGGATTGCCAATTATACACAAACATTGCCTTAATGGCAGACTTTATTTTCCTGTTTTATACTCTACCACTAAAAATTTTCATATTATATTTCCCTGTATATTACTGTAACATAAGCAGTATAAAAATATGAATGGATTTTCAAACTGTTGTATACAAGGATTTTATGCTGCAGACCCACTCCTTATTTTTCAAGTGAAAAAAGCTTGCTAGGTCTGCTCTTTCCAGCATCACTGGCAGTAGTGGTAGCAATAGCTTGTAAGATTTGTTCATCAACAGTAATGATCGAGACACTATGATTCCTATACAGCAAACCATAACTTTATGATACTGTGTATAGTAGTTCTTGCTCTTCTCTCAGCCTAGGTCATTCATTACCATCTCTGAGCTGTGTTAGTTATGGGTCCATATAACGAATTGGTTCTGAGAACTAATCCCACCAACGAAGAAAACAACTGCAAAGAATACTTTTTTTAACTATATCCTTTAAGTGATCTGACACTGCAACACTGTTTCCACAAAGATTAAGTCTTTTAAAATGGCTAAAATTAATCTGAAAAGCCTCAGCTCCTCATTAATTTTTAAAAACATTGGGCACGACATGCTCTAAAATAACACCATTTTCTACATGAAATCACAATTTTCTCTCCCCCCCCCGCCTTTTTTTTTGTGTGGAGTTTCAATGATTAATTCCTATTGGTTCCACACTCTGTTATTAATGACAATTGTCCATTACTCTGTTCTTTCCTTAAATCGGGAAGTTACCGTTAACATACAAGTGTAATTCCAGTTAGCCAGTTTTATAAACATTACTACAGACAGCTGAAATGGCAGCACTGTCTGGTCTGGTTACTACATACATCCAGTATGAAACTTGGCAAAATGAGAAGCAAATGAAGCAAAACTGAGTCGCTGAAATTGAAATTCTTCAGGTTGACTTTTTCATCTTCCAAACTGTTCAACTAGGAAATGACACTGCCCAAAGGAACGGGCCAACAACTATTTTTAGGCACAAGGAAGATTTTACTCCACATGAGGTGACTACAACACATGAGCAGTCTAGCTGTGCAAATACTATTGACATATTCCAGAAAGTCCAAGCTGCCAGTGCCTGGATATGAGCAAAGCTCTGCTCACTTCCTACCTACTCACTGCCTAAATTCTTAAGAGCTACTGGAAAGAGACACAGGAACCTGGCAGCAAAAAGAACAATCCAGACCAACCTTGAGCACTTCAGAAATTATAGAAATAATTAGCTGTGGTTAAGAAACATGTTTCTAGCTACCATCTTTCATAGCGTTCTCAGAGCCATCTTCTTCTTTGTGTTCATATATTCTATAGCATAGTTTGGATGCTTTCAGCACAAATCTACACCAACTTATACAGATTTCCTCTTCAAGACAGTGGAGGAAAATAGATATTTCTGATATTAATGTTAATGTGTAAAGAATAAAGTTTCCCTCCACAACTGAAGTTTCCAGGAAATTGACTCTGTTTTAAAAACAGGACCTAATGCATCCCAATAAGCTTAGCCTACACTAATTGAAATGTTGCAGGCACATACGTAATTCAGGAGCTACTTGAACAGTCTTCAGAAGAACAGTGATTTGTTTTCTCATAGTTTTGTTCTGGTTTTCCGTGGGCTTGGCAAGATATTCAAAGCTGAGTTCCAGTTCCAGTAATCAGACAATGAAATCTAGGCTGTATATTTGTATATATCTTTCTTTGCACTTCCTTAGTGACTAACTTATAGTGTCTTATCTTTTTCTTAAAGCTTAATTACAAGGTTTTTTGTACAAAGAAGTATGTTTCAGGGAAAAAAAAACCAGTTCAGACAAACGAGGTATCACAGAAGCGCAAACAATTTTGAGCAGAAGCCCAGGATGAGCCTTTATCCTTGCTGAAGACAGTATAGGAAAGACCTCTTGTCTGCATCTTCCCAGCTAGCGCTGCAGTTATTCAGACCACCCTTCCAAGATCACAGATGAAAAACGTTTGCCAGGATCTTTAAATCATTACACAGGGGATCTAACCAGACATCAATGGATGAAAATCTTACATTTTCACTGTGAAGCACACACACACAACATTGCTTCCATTATTTTCTTTTCCTTTGCTCCAGATTCTAAAAGGTTCACTTATCGAAGCTATCCTGTACTTATTTAAAAAAAGTCACTCAGAAGCCTCCATATTCTACATCTCTAAATTTTAAAGTTACTATTTAATCCCTTTCACTTCAGCATGACATGAACATAAAAGGTTTCTACTAATATTAACTGGGACACAACCAAAACATGTTTACACTTTTTAGGATCCAGAAAAGTAACAACAAAATGCAGCATATCACATATCTGAAAAAGTGAGCGAGTGGCTGCATGGTTCCAGGTTGCCGGCTGGGCTTGAACCACGACACCAGTGAACTTGATGGAATTTCCAGCTGGTGTAAGAGGATCATCTGCTTATACAGCACCTGGGGCCAAGCAGAGCTCTGCCGTGAGGATTTGGTGCAGCTGAAGGGGAAGATGGAGCAGCAAACACAGCAAGCAGCATGAGGCAGCTCTGCAGCCTCCCTGCAGGACAGAACTGCAGCAAGGCAAGAGGAGAACCAGGAAAGCTGGGTCCTTCATTCTCCTGTCTGCTGGGCTGTGGAACTTCTTTACCCTCTCTCTTGTCTCGGAGCTCTGATTTTGGTTTCCCTGCTGCTGGTGTCTGCACACCGGCAGAGCTCCCACTGGCAGCGCAGTA
>NW_009930471.1:0-704 GCF_000696875.1 Nestor notabilis | reverse complement strand
GGTGCCAGTGCCAGAGCAGTAGGGAGAGGCCTGAGCCAGTGTTCACTAGTGCACTTCAGACACAGAGAAAGGAACAGTGAAAAACAAAGGGCATTTGTGGAGAACATTTAATGTTTCTAAATCACAAAGATTAAATACTACTTCTAATATCTGTTAGAAATTGCTCACAGAGGTTTTGGTGTGTGTCCTCATGGCACAGAATTCTGCTACAACCATCTGCCATCTTTCCCTCAGTTGTTTCCAGCTCCTTCACGTTCTCTGAGCAAACTACAGCGCAAAGCTGCAGCGTGTCTGCTATCACCACCAAGAAACACACACTTTGCCACGTGACAAACTTCCTTTTTGTTTTCATTGAATTCCTTTACTGTGCATGAATGCTTCAGTTCCTGCATCACTTTTACTGTCTACGTGGTCCCTGAATACAGAAAATACAGAGGTGGATAAAAGAAGTTTTGCAACTCTTCAAAAAGCAATGTAGGATTCCAGAACTGGCAGCTAAAAATGAAAAGAACATCATAAAACAGATTTTCCATAGCTGCTCTTTGGTTTTCCAGTTTCTGCTGTCAGTTTATCAGCAAAATCTTGCTCCATACATCCTGACTTGAGGGTCTGTACAAACCTGGCAGGTCACGTCGTTGTTGCGACTGTAAGTTCCAGGCTCACAGACCACTGCGAAGAGAACACAGGCAGCATGTCAGGCAGCT
>NW_009930470.1:0-761 GCF_000696875.1 Nestor notabilis | reverse complement strand
AAAAAAAAAAAAATAAAATGAAAAGGAGTCTAGACAATTTCCTATTTATATGCCGTTAATCTGCATATTATTAAAATGCAGATTAAGATTAATTTTTATGAAGGATTATATGCAGCTAGCCCAGCTGTTCAGATAATTAATTAGCTGCTTATAAACTGTGCTAATACTCAAACTTACTCACACATAGATTTAATCAATCCTAAAAATTCAATGATCTTCCTTGGGACCGGAAAAGAAAAACACAGTGTGAAAAAAAAACCCCAACCATCACGTGACACAGACACTTCAAGCAGATTCCATAGCTTATGCTCCAAAGAAATGACATACACATTAGAACTCCAATACTTATCATCGAGTACTCACGTCACTCTGCAGATCATAGGCTTTCTTAGCATGGATAACATCATTCTGGTCCGGAAGACAGCAGATAGGGGCGGTAATCAAGGACACTGACCAGCTCCTGACATTTCTTGGCCAACACAATTCCCAGCATGTCCACTGGGCTACTGAAGTGCGTCTTTGTCTTCTCAAAGGCTTTCTTGTACTCCCTGTCACTCTGGATCTTGGCTACGTGCATCGACCACATCATCTTTGGATCATCCTCTATGTTACGGGCTCCAATATGGTGGCCAAGCTGCTTGCGATAGCCTTCCTTGTATTTGTACTGCAGAAAAAAATTGTTCAGGGAATTCTAGATTAGTTTTCTTTTCTTGCCTGAGGTTACAAGCCTTGGATTCAACTATGAGCACCCAGAAACTCGC
>NW_009930469.1:144022-152897 GCF_000696875.1 Nestor notabilis | reverse complement strand
TATATAAACATCCTCTCCTGTTGCATCCACACAGGTCAGAGTTGACCTTTTTCAAGTATCTCTTTATGGCATTAGCAGTCTTTTTTGTGCAAGAAAGTAGCTTTTCAGTGAAACAGCTTCTTGCTTGAAGCTGGTCTCTTGAAAAGCTAATTGCACAGTCAATATTTCCAAATGCTCTTCATACTGTATTTCTCTCCAAATACATGGCTTTTCCTTTTATTGCTTTCAGTGAAACCCATGCTTGCAGTTCCTAACAATAATACATTTTCATGCATCATTGGCAATACAAGGCTTCATTTAGACTATCGATTAACATTCTGATTGTATTAGGACTTGTTAGTGTTTCCTACCTTCTTATTGTTTGGTGATTTCAAGAATTGACCTTTGCAGATTTACAGTGCATAAGCGATTAGCCAGTAATAGATTAAATTAATAAAGAAGATTCCCATCAAATTTGGGGCCTTCACAAATCTATCATGTTCTGGTGCTGTCCATTCCTTTCTTTCTATTCTGCAGGGCTGCTGTTACAAGCAGAAGGCGCTGAAGACTCTTGACATACAGGCAGGAAGAAGATGCTGCAGGGCATGTCTATGATTTGCTGGGTAGGGATGAGAACTGGCATGGAAGGTGCGATGTTTCCTTCTTCTGCCTTAACAGTCTCTTTGGTTTTTCAGCTGCAGATTTAACAAAACAAAACTGATTTTAATTCTTAATTAAAGTCGATGGCTTTATGTTCATGCTGGTGACTTTGGTGCAAGGAAGAAGAAAAGAAAATACAGAGAGAAACTTGAAAGAGAAATTCATTTCTTCAGCTCAATTATTTAGTTTCCAACTAAGAAACAGCTCTGCAGAGGTCAATTATCCTTCAGGGATGTCTTAGAAGAAGTGAGCAATTAGCTTGATTTTCTGTTGAATATGTAGCTTGTGACTCAGTATGTGATCTATTAAAAAGATGATCATTTCTTTTAAATTATGTCCTGATACACATGGAGTCTGTTGCTAAAGGTAAGTCAGTGGAGTAATCCAGCCCATCACCATGAGACACAGCTTTTCTGCCTTGCTACACAGCAGTCAATGGCAATTTTACATCTTCTAAGAAGCGTGAGAGCAAGAGAAGGGTGATGCTCTCCTCCTAAAAGGTAACCTGGTAAACACTCTCTATAGCTTGAAGCACACTTTCCCTTAGAAGCAGAGTCTAAAATACCCAAGATGTCCATATTTCACATAGGAAAAGCAGAATGCACAGTGTTACAGTTCATACAGTCATAGACTCATAGAATGGTTTGTGTTGGAAAGGACCTTGAGAAAGGGAACTTAAGATCATCCAGTTCCAACTCCCTGCCACAGGCGGGGACACCTCACACTAGAGGAGGTTGCTCCAAGCCCCTGTGTCCAACCTGGCCTTGAACACTGCCAGGGATGGGGCAGCCACAGCTTCTCTGGGCACCCTGTGCCAGCGCCTCAGCACCCTCACAGGGAAGAGCTTCTGCCTTAGATCCAACCTGAACTTCCCCTGTTTCAGTTTGAACCCATCACCCTGTGTCCTTTTTTTTTTTACTATTGTGACATTCACATTTTACCACAGGGAGAAACTGGAGCATTTGAGCTTCAAAATGAGCTTTAAGTGACTTGCATGAGGTTGAAGTTTGCCACAGTACTGCCACATGTCCTGCACACCACAGCCCTACTTAGAGCACCTCAGTCTGCCCAACCATGCTCCTCCAAATACACACTGGGCTGATGCTCAGCCCTTGGTGGGTCTGACTTAGTAGGCACCTGGATCTCTGCCATTGAAGCTCCTATGGTCTGTGAAATCTTGCTTCTGGTCATGTTTGGAAGTGCCCTTTAGGTCCCTCTTCACCTCTGCTCCATCAGAGTTAGCCCTGCTGCAGACTGCCCAGCCTAGGGAGTAATGAGCTCCAGCTCATGGTCAAACCGGACACAAACAGGTCTTTTTCCATGAATTATGGTTAAAGTTCCAGCTCATCTATGTAAGAATAAATTCAAAGAGTAATATTCCATCTTTTCCTACATTTCTGTGCACTAATTCCGCATCAGGAGAACTACTGGTGCAAAATAGCCTCAAAGGTAGGCATATGTTTGTATATATAACTCTGGATAACCAAGGTGGCACCTACTCCCTGCTTAAATGCAGCCCAGCACAAACATCCTGTGTGGTTTCCAAGGCTCCCTGCAGTCCAGAAGCAAATTAGGTATTTTCTTGTGGCCAGGAGCCCAGGCTAATAAACTGCAGACCTAAGCTAGCTTTTCATACAGCCAGTTTGTGGCTTCCTGCATTGTATTTCCATTTGTATGGAAAATTACCCTGGATCTGGCATCGCCTGAGTTCTGCCAGGGCTAAATAGACCCGTCAAGCCCCACGCTGACTCCTGAAGAGCTCCTTAACTCGTTCCCTGCATTGCTGTTGCTGGTTCCAAGGTGACTGAGATGTGTGCAGGAGGCCCAGCACAGGATCCTGAGCTTTTAGTGTCTATTCTTTTGTTCGTATTTATACTTATGACATTAGTTGAGACACCTCGTGGCTCTGCTGGCTGCGGGAGGGTGCTGTGCTCCCCGCATTCATTGAGTGGGGTAATGCCAATGTGATGGTTAAATCACACCTTCCATCCAGCCATCCTGGAAGTGGACAATGCTGAAGGTATTTCCCATGTCATTAGTTCACTGGGGGCTTCTCTGGTGTACCTGATATTGGGAATACAAGGCATTTATTGGGCAGTGTCCTAGTCACCGAAGAAGAGTAAAGCACAGTGAAGAGCTGGGAGCACCACTGCATCTTCTCTCTGTATGAGTTACTCTGCTCTGGGATTTGCTTCTGGATCTTGCCTCACAAACATCACCGGCGGGCAAAAGGCACATGGTTTGCATGTAATTTACATCTCCTTTTAAAAAGTGAATGAAGTGCCTATAAGAGGTGGTGGGTTTCCTGGTTTTCCTCAAACGAACTCATCTCTTTGCTCAGGACGTCTGAACTGGGAGGCTGCGGCTGGTGCGACTGTGGTGGTACTAGAATTAGCGAGTGGGAAAGGCTCAGCCTCTCTTTTGCTGTGGTTTTTCCCCTGCTGTTGTGTTTGTTCTTGGTAAAGCAGCACCCAGTTTAGCTCCCATACCTGATCCTGGAGGGAAAGGCTTTCCTAAGGGTGAAGGACAAATAGTGTGCTGAGCCTCCCGGAGGCGCACTGCACCTCTCTCTGCCTTTGCGGTCCCGCTCTGTGAGGCTGTGTGGTTAGATCCCTTTCTCCTGTGGTGCTGGAAATCATGCTTTTATGTTTCACTTCCCTAAGGACAAGCTTTTAGAGAGGTGTGGGAGCATCCCCAGCCCATGCACAGCAGCAGGGAGAGGGCTTCCCAGCAGACAAGCACTCCAAAGTGTCGTGGTCAAGGCAGCCAGTGATGGGGTTCACAAGAGGTTTGAAGCACACCAAGTGCATTCCTTTTGAAAGTCTTGCTTTTACATCTGAAACAAGGAATTAAGTTAGTGTGTAAAGCCATTTCTCTGTGTTGATGCTGCAATGTTACAGTGGAAATGTTCTGACCCAGAGAAGCGAAAGTACTCTTTTTCTTAAATGCTTTTGTAGAGAAATAAAGCTATAGCTTATTTCCCGTTGCATGTCTGAGATGCTCTACAAGAGAGCTCAAATTGAAGGACAGGAAGAATTTAAAGGAACAGGATGTCTGTCTGTTCAGAAGGATCCAAGCTTAAAGATAGGATCCTGCTGCACTTTCACTTCAAGCATCACTTCACTGATAGTTCTGACATTTCGGAATAGCACAGTGACAAGAAATGCAGCTATCTATCTATCTTTTCAAGCCATTGAAAAGCATCACCTTGGTGTTCTCCCAGAATGCTGGAAGCTATTTCAAGGAAATAGATCTGCTTTTGCATATATACATATCTATACATATTAATATTAATCTTTCCTAGAGACCAAATTCAGGGGGAAACAATGCAACAAGCACAACTACTGTAAATGGTCAAAATCCATTAAAGAGTAGGAGTACCAGGAGGCTGCTGTTGTGTGGAATGAAAGTTCCCACAACCCAAGATTGCCTCCAAGTACAGAACTAACCCAAAGGTTTGGATCTGACACTGACTGGACCTGTCACATTTCCCCTTAATGAGGCCTCAGCTCTGAAGAAAAATGGGGGAGGGAAATGGTCAGTGTGATAAGCTGTGTGCTGCAGTAATTGGATCAAGCTGAGACACCGGTGGCCTTTCGGAGCAGCAGCAGAGACTCAGAAGCAGGTTGGCATATGCAAATTGTTTTCTCCATAGCGTGTCCTCAATACAATTTCGTTCTTCCTTCGAAATAGGACAGGTAGAAAAATCAGTTCCTTGATTCTGGGAGCGTTGCAAGTTCTACTCCTCAGCCTGGCGAGACACGTGCCCAGAAGACAACCTTTCCATGCCTTGAAAGCCGTTTTCTGTGTCGCTTGGAGGCTGTAGGGAGGTTTGGAGGCTCTGAGTTTGGAGTGAACACCTACAGGAGGAGTTAGGTGGCAGTTCCACAGGTTCAATCTGTACATCCAGAGCAGTCAGGTGGGTCTAAACCTCAGTGCAGCATCTGAAGCAGAAATCCTCTCTGTGGGTGTTTTCCAGCTCTTATCGAGAGTTCATGAAGAATATGTTCAGGTTGACTAGAAGCCCATAGAAGTGTGCAGATTAATGGGGGTTGGGACTGGATGAACTTTAAGGTCCTTTCCCACCCGAACCAACCTGGAATTCTATGATTCCCCTGTACTTAACCAAACAGTATTTTTAACAAGGTTTTGACAAGTAAGAAATCCCAAGAATCTCACCCTAAAACCCCCAACACAGCCAAAGAATTCAGTCCCCCAAACCACACAACTTGTACCTTCTTTGAGAGAACACCTGGGATGGAGCTCCCTTCATTTCCATTGCCATCCCCAGCCCTGATACTGCCAATAGGGGGGATGCCACTCTGCTCCCCTCACGTGCTTCACGTTGCTCCTGCCTCTTTGCTTTGTCAGGAGCACGTCTTCTCTAGGTAGGTAGGGATGATGTGCCATCTGTTGGGGAGATCAGCATTCCCGAGCCGGAGCCCTGCAGTACTCCTCAACAATACAGAGAATGTATTACTTGTATTTGCATTTCACACATTTAGCTTTGCTTCACACATTCCTCTCTCTCAGACATGATAAAGGGAGCAAACGCTCCCTTTCTTGTCAGCGTGGATGGATGGCACCCCTAGAAGAGTCTGCGTTGGTAGCAATATGTTCTGCATCACTGACGTCAGCTAAGATGCTGTTAAGGCCGGTCAGGTTTGTTTTCCTATTCAGTGCAGGGCACTCAGGGACTTGGTGTCCTTGAATTTAAAGAAGATTGAAACGTTGCATTGTTCAGAAGGAAGGGAACGAGGAGGGGAGCAGCGTGATGCTGCAGCAGACGGTAAGCACTTGATTTGCAAGAGCTGAATGGGCTTGGCCTACATTTCACATCTCACCACGGTCTCTTATTTCACCCATTTGTATTCCCTGACAGTTCCAGGTTTGCTCCTGTACTTTCTCCCACGTTTTTCTTCAGGTCTGCAATGCTGATGATTGTGCATATTGGAGAAAGAAGAGTCCATGTCCAATGTATGTTCATAAATGTGTGAACGAGGGATGCCAGGGTAGTGATGGACACAAGATCTTTTCTCCCTCCTTTTACAACTGACAATTTGTCCTCATGAGATTCACTTGGTAGTATCTAAACCCGATGTTTCACACCATGAGGCAGGGCTCTAATGGTCACGGTGCCGAAATGATTAGAGCAGCAGCAAACAATCACGACTTACTCATCCTTTCATCCTTTCATTCTTTATATACAAACACAAATGGTTTTTGTCAATTTATTCTATATCTTGCAGTTGATCCCCAAGGTATCTGGTAGATGCATCCTTGAGCATGGTCATCCTTTAGAGTGGCATGTTAAAAAATAGAGGCACCAAGATACGTTACTGTGTGATGCAAACAAATACAGAGGTTTTGAGAGGGCTTTTATTGAGAGACATCAAAGAATGATGTCTCCACTCTTGAAAACAACAGCGTTTGCCAAAGCATCTTTAAATTTCAATCAACAGTTTCCATAGGATTGGTTTACAGCTGAATTTCCATGGAATCATGGAATGGTTTGTGTTGAAGGGACCTTAAAGCTCATCCAGTTCCAACCCCCTGCCACAGGCAGGGACACCTTCCACTAGAGCAGGTTGCTCCAAGCCCCTGTGTCCAACCTGCCCTTGAACACTGCCAGGGATGGGGCAGCCACAGCTTCTCTGGGCACCCTGTGCCAGCGCCTCAGCACCCTCCCAGGGAAGAGCTTCTGCCTTGGATCTAACCTGAACTTCCCCTGTTCCAGTTTGAACCCATTACTTCAAGGTACATTTATGCCCCTGTTGGTGCATTGAGCGAGAAGTGACTTTGGGTGGTGGATGGGTGGGATCTGGTCTGTGGGTTTGATCTCTGGCTGTGCTTGCATTCCGGACATATCTTGCTTATGGCTGTTTGGAGAGGTGCTCAAGTCTGCACCAAGCAGTCTGAGGACGAGCAGGCCTAAGGCATGGCCTCATGTCTGTAATTACCACCTCCCCCTGTAATGTGCCCATCACAAACCACCACAGTCTAATGTGCAACGTTTCCTACGGTGCCCTTTAATGCTCATCTGTAACTGTGATAGGGGAAGGGAGGGGGGGCTTGAGAAAGAGTTTGAGACCCAGCTAATACGTGTGAAGATCTTTCTTGCTAATCAAACAACTAAAGACACAAGGAAGAGCTGTTGGGTTGGGCATGAAGGAGTAAGGCTGCCAGGGCCTTCTTGCATAGGCGATGTTTAGAAGTACCAGATCTACAGCTTAAGATCAGATACTGTCTCAGAGAGACAAGAGCTTTCCTTTCTCCCCTTGCTCTTCAAGGCAGCCTTTCAAAGGCCTTGACTTTTCACTCTGTATGTTCATTGCTATCTTTTAATGACTGAATTCTTCCTCAACCATGAAATAATTTAGGGAACACTGCATCGGAAAGCAGGCTTCCTAAATTCATCACTGTGCTATTTTCAGATATTATGGATGGAAATGAATAATTTAAGAGGAAACCAGTGGCAAGTGTGTTAGAAGGTCCCTGGAGGGTCTTAGGGACAATATCAAATGTCCTCCTGCTCCTCTGCAGCCCAGATGTTGGGGCACGTTTCCTATCACCTCTTCCAGGGAAAGTGGGAATGGAACTGGTCAGGACACGGGCTTTGGCAAGAAAACAAAAGGTTGTTTTGGTGAAACTAACTTGTTGCACAGAAATAAGAGGCTCCTGATACCTTTGTGATAGACACAGAAAACCTGAGGGAAAATGCTCTGTTTGGGCTATTTTGGTTTCAGAAAAAGGAATGAAAATGTCACTGTTTGTTACATGTTTGTTTGAAAATGCCTTCTCAGGTTCATAGTGGCTGCTGTCATCTC
Organism: Nestor notabilis; assembly: GCF_000696875.1. Taxonomy (NCBI): domain Eukaryota; kingdom Metazoa; phylum Chordata; class Aves; order Psittaciformes; family Psittacidae; genus Nestor; species Nestor notabilis. Next base: position 145,431 of record NW_009930469.1, on the reverse strand, counting down.
AGGGGTGGGAATGGATTGAAACATTCAGCTTTTAATGTAGAAGTAATTATGAGCTCAACCTGCTGGAAATAAGTGGAGAAACTGATCTCGAAAAGCAGTGATTTTCAAGGTGCTGGTTCTCATTGCAGCCGGCCTCACTGATTTAACAAGTGCCATGAAAGAATGGGGAAATCTCAGCGTTTCTATTACATGATGATTCCAGTAGATGATGCAGTGAACTCACTATCCCACGGCTGACCCGGCAGGATGGAATGGAAAAGACTTGAAAGGAGAAGCTTCAAAATGACAAAAAGAAGAAGAACAAATCAAATCTGGAAGTGTGATTAAAATAATTTCAGTTGGGTTTTTTTTCCAGATTTCCTGCATTTTGGGAGAAAACTTTTTTTTTTATTGCAATTGAAACAACCACAAACTTCTACCAGTAAACGTGTCCTGCAATTTGGTGTTGCAACAGGCTGGCTTGAGCTGGTGTTAACCCAAAACAAGCACGAGCTCGCTGGGAAATGCTGGTGACCTGTCACTAAGATACGAACGATGTCAGGATGTGGAAGTTAGGGATGGGGATGATGTGCTGGGTGACTGCAGGCACACTGCTGCTGTGCTTCCACAAGTAAAGCTGCTGCCAGCCTTGTCCTTGGAGGAGATGATGTATTGTGGAGTTGGGAGCAGGGATTCAGCTACCCCACGTAGCTTTGCAGTTGTGTTTCAAACAGGCTGGCTTGTGGGGAGAGCAAGAGTTAACAGCGAACACTGTGCCATGGCCAGTACATGTGGTAAACAAGATTATCTGTAATGAGATTAGCCTTGGACACACGGAACCACTGATGAGTTCATCGTGGTCTGAGGCAATCCTGAAGCAATTGTAACACCAGAGAGGGTCTGAAATGGTGCTGCGCCAGGGAGCTGATGGGAGGAGGAGAACAACCTCCACAGGTAACAGGCGGCTGTGGGTGATGCACCTCGCTGTAGGCATATGATGCAGATGGACACAATATGCTTCTAAGAAGGTGAAAACTGAGTATGTTTAGAGCTGGAATTACTTGTGGGGTGCCCTGTGATGTGCCTAATGATGATGGGAGGTTTGTCACCGGTGCTGGGAAGTGGTGCACAGGGATGGAGGTGAGAGCTTTGGGTCTTGCTGGTGCTGTGAGCAATATGGAAACCCTTCTGTGACACAAGGAGGGTCAGGCTCAGAATGGGGACAGAAGCTGTGGCCTGCAACCCACCAAGGTAGTGGTGGCTGGAGGAACATGCAGTATTTGTTAGCAAGGGGCAGAGGAGGGAACTGATGCAACCTTAAATAAACATAACCAGAGCAAGACGCCGGGCAGCATGTCAGGGCTGCCCTTGAGAAGGCAGGTTTTGTGTCTGGGATGGAGTCTGTTAGTTACGAGTTTAAGTAAACATGC
>NW_009930469.1:91995-143991 GCF_000696875.1 Nestor notabilis | reverse complement strand
AGAGCATCCTTGGCTTCAGAGGAACAGTTCTGTTTCCACATTCATTTCTTAGTCCGTTGCCCACAGCCCCTCTAGAAGGGCTTCCCACAGGAAACAGCACTGGAAGATATAAACCCAAACAGGGATTTAGGAGAGAGGGTCCAAGCCCATGTGGGGGTATTCCCATGGGAGACATGGGGAGAGCTGGATGAGAGCTGGACACACACTGTGCAGACCCATCCTCAGGCAAGTAGATGTAATCCAGATCCCTGACCTGCCATGCACTTAAACCAGCCATTAGATCCCTGTGGCCTTATGGTAAATGAAACCAAAACCTGTGCATGTACTGCTGTTGGTGGTGAGGTGCCAGCTCAGTGTTATCCATCCAGCCTGCCCCTGTGCTTCCCACCGGGAATGCCTCCCTTAGCCCCAGCTCCCCACTACAGTAATGCTCAAAGCAAATGGAGAATTATCGACCTCTCAGCAAACATCGTTTATATTCCTGCCACCGCCACTTGCTGGGTTTGGACCCTTTGTTTCCTTGGCCGGCTCTCCCTGTCATACATCATCTTCTCGATGTCCAAAATCTAAATCAATCTGGTGATTTACTTTTTCAATCAAATATGAAATGGGGTTTCTACTCTCAGTAATTAGTCTTTGTAAAGACATTTAAATTCTCTTTTTAACAGAAGGAAATATGACCTCAAAGCCTTTGGAGCCAACCTATTCCTTTCTTTTCCTGTTGCTTTTCACCAAACACAATGTCTGTCGTGCCAGGCTAAAATTAGGCTGCTTCAACTTTTAAGTACTGCATCAACAACGAAAAAGGGAAATAAAGCAGTGAAAAGGAAGGGAAAGCAACAAACTCAGAAGCTTTTCTTTCCCATCTCATGTTATGCAGAAGTATCCTATTTGGAAAACTGGCTCAGAGCAAACTGCAGTGAGAGCAGGCAGGGAAGCAGATGATGGAAAGCTGCTCACAGGCTCAGTCTGAGCAAGCTGCTGGCCCCCAGTGTATTACAGAGGATGAAGCAAGCTGTGTTCTGCAGCTTGTGTGTGTGAGGCAGGTCAGGGGCATCATGAGGAACACAGCTTTGTCTCAGGGGTTGTGAGGTCCCTGGCTCCCAGCATCACCCAGGTACCACTGCTCTGGGCAACATTCCCTTGTGTGTCTGCAAATACAGCCACGCTGGGTGGAACAGTCCTGCACATGAAACGGTCCCAGTGCAAGCTGAGAGTGAGGGTGTGAAGAGGGAGGCTGGTGTTTGCTGTATTCCTCTTTCTCAGAAACCCTTATTAGTGATCTCCCACTTCAACACTTCACTTGTTGGTTAGTGCCCATTCTCCAAATGCCACCATGTCACGGAGGGAACATCAGCCCAGCAGTAATTAGCGTGGCAATTTGGCACTCACTCTGCACATCATTACATCTAGCAGTTGCATGCAAAATTGTCTGCAGGAATCATCTGGCTCTGACCAAGAGTTAGCTTAATAATGGAGATGGTTTTGTTACTGCTGCTGTTATGCTGGAGTCTGGATAAGATTTGTTTTCCCCTCTTGCTGATGGAGACATCTTCTAGCAAAAGCGAGAGAAAAGGAGCCTTTTCTGCTACCCTGGTCTTGGTTGGGGTGAGGAGTCCTGACTTAATGTCTGCTCAAAGTATCTGTGTTTGCTGACAGTGACCCTCCAGGGAGACCCACCCAAATGCTGGATTTCATGCACATAATAGGCTGCTGAAGCTCTTCCTCTTATCACTAATTAACTCCTAATTGGTGCTGAGGCAACAGGAAGATCTCCCACTTCTTAGGTGGCTGCTGAGCCCAAACAGAACAGGGTTCTTCGTGGTACAGGGGAGGAAAGGCACCAGAAAAGACTAAAAGGCAACACTCCTTCCCCAGTGAAGAGGAAGCAGCCCTTCGTTGCAGTGAGACACATTGCCCTCAAGTTGAATTTCATTGACTAATAGAATCCCAGACTGGTTTGGGTTTGAAGGGACCTTAAAGCTCATCCAGTTGCAACCATGGGCAGGGATGCCTTCCGCTTGACCCACCTTTCAACCACCTTACTAAGTGATGTTGCAATCAGCCTTTCCTGAAGCTTCTGCAGCAGATTTTGTAGGTGGGATTTTAGGACAAGGAATTAACACATAACTAGCAGACTCCTGTCAAAGGGAAATCCTTATGATACGGGCACTACAGGATTTCTTGAGTCTGCTTTCAAAATGGGTCCAAAGACAATATCCAGCAGTGCAGCACCTCTGGAAAAATAAAGAGGCAGATAATGTACTAGGTGGAGAGCAGCAGAATGGGATGGTTTATGTGTGTGCACGTGTTTGTATTCACCCACTTGTGCTTCTTGGGCGAAGACAGGAGGCACTGAGGACAGCAGGAGCTGCACATCGGCTGATGCTCCGCAGCTGTACACATGCCAGGCAATGCAGGTTAGTTTGGGCATCTTCCCTTGCCTTGCAGCTGGTGGGCACTAAGGATCACCAGCCCTCGGTGTCACAGTTGATACTGGTTTTTGAACGTGTGGAAGAGTGAAGAGCTTTAAACACACACTGTGACTATGCTTTCGTGTGGTCTTCAGCGCCGTTCTGTCCGGCCACTGCTTAGATCTCATGTGTTGCTTTCTCCCTGTGGATTAAAAGAAACTAAGCCTGCTGCCATGCCGGCCGTGGTCAAGGAGCTGGATGGGAAGGGACAGAGGAAGGTGTGATTTTCACTGACCACCTATTCCTTGGTGCCGGTGCTTGCTTGAGCCGCAGTGCGATTAACCAAGCTTATGCATCACGGTGTTTGTAATGGTGTTAAGTTATGAGCACTCATGGAATGGGGTGTTGCTCTAATTGTCATACTTTTCTCCTGGCAGCCTTTAACTCCCATTGGATTAGTAGTTTCTGTGATGATTATGAGTGCCAAATGAAGCCATCTGTAAGCACTAAACTTGCAAGCTCTTACCAAATCCATAGGCTGGGAAAGAAGTTCTGCATCTTTTCAGCTGGTTGCAAGTGCCATCATGTGCCCTGGTGCCTTCTTCTGGGACCATCCTCTTCCCCGTGCTAGTGCAGGCAGCGTCCTCTCCACGTGGTCCTTGGCATTAGCACTCTCAATGGCCTCGACACACCGTGTTATCCTTTTGTCTCAGCCTTCCTGTAAACGTGTTTAGGCAAATACTATGAAGTTTGGCAACGCAGTCATTTGAACCTGAAGGACTGGAGGCAGAGAAGCTTCACCACTCTGTAAGTGCTGGCTTGTTAGGTCTATTCTGCACACACTGTTACTGCAGCAAAGTGTTCTTTTTCAATGAACAAGTGAAATGAAGGAGGAAACCTTCTCTGTTGGTTTCTTCTTTTGTCCCATGTGCAGCAGCTCTGGATTACTGCAGCCCACGTTAGTAAGCAGTGAGTGCTTACTATCAGCTGGCTGAGGTCATGGGCATGCCTGTGGGAAGGCCAGGTCAGAGAAAGGTGGGGTATGGAATCATACAATCACAGGATGGTTTGGGTTGGATGGACCTTCAGAGCTCATCCAGACCAACCCCTGCAATGAGCAGGGACATCTTCAACCAGAGCAGCTTGCCCAGAACCACCTCCAGCCTGGCCTGGAATGTCTCCAGGGATGGGGCATCCACCACCTCTCTGGACAACCTGTGCCAGGGTTTTACCACCCTCAATGTAAAGAATTTCTCCCTCACATCCAGCCTGAACCTCCCTCTGTCAGTTTAAATCCATCACCCCTCATCCTGTCCCAACAGACCCTGCTCAGAAGTCTCTCCCCCATACATGTGTTAAGGACTTTAAGCGCTGGGCTCTTGCTCACCGTTGTCACCACTGGAGTGACACATGTGGCTTGAAGGCAGCAGAGCTTGGGGCAGTGGTGATGGCATCGTGCTGAGGATGGAGGCACCACTGGCACATCCTGCCCTGAGCCAACTGAGGGCTTCGAGAACGTGCGAGGTGACCTTAGCTTTGATTTGGGGCGTGCAGGAGCGAGCGAGCGGCGTGATGAGCGCGCAGAGCTGACAGAAGGCACTGGAGCCTGTGAAGGAATAGGATGTGCAAGGTCGGGAGAGGTGCGTGTGGTGTCTCAGAGGCAGCGAGCTGACTCATGAGCTGAACTGTGCAATAATCACAGGTCATTACTGCACGCCAGCCGGGAGGAGGGGTTGCAAACGCACCACTTGGGCTCCGGCGATGCTCCGCTCAGAGCTCAGAGCACACAGGCAGAGACATGAGGAGCCACTTCCCAACAGAGCCAATACTCTGGTTGTTTTCCCACCCAGCTTCCAGGCATGACGTTGAGCCGTGTCCTGCAAGAGGGAGGAGATGGGGAGCTGCTGTCTTCAGTGTAATGAAAGGCAGAGAAGTGCCTGTGTTCACCCCCTCAAAATGTGGCTGTGCTGCAGGAATGAATAGCAAGGAATTCACTTAGAAGCCAATATATTTTTCCCAGAAATAAAAACAATGGAAAACCTGAAAAGTAATGAAATCCTCTCGGGTGACATGCACTGTAGAATGTGTGTTATGATGGAGAAATCCCAAGGTGTTCCCATTGTCCTGAGGGGTAGGTTTTGAGGCTGTGTCCTTGCAGTAGGAAAAACCCCTTAGTATCTATCTCCCCTCTGGTGCAGTTAAAGCCCGTGTTGATTTGGGTTTAATGTCAGCTTACCTTCCCTTGATCTTGTCCAGATACACAGTGAGAGCGTGTGTCAGTGTGCAAAGACATGGCACTGATGAATGACACCCCAAAGTGGCAGAGAAGAGCACAGATTTTCTGTGCACCTCTGACTAGACCAGGCCTCGAGAGAGGAGCAGATCTTGGTGTTGAAGGGCAGGTAAATCATCACATGCATTGAGGAGGGAAGGTCTTTGTACCCCCTAACACAGCTGCAAAAACCCCTTGAGTCCAGATGGCTCATGCCAGGGATCTTAGGGGTGCATCCATCTAACAAACACCATTTCTGTTCCCCCGTTAGGCATTAAGCCATGTCTGCTGTTAACAGAAGTGTTTGGAGATAGCTTTGGAGATAGACAGCCTTTTATCAGTGTCTCACATGACTTAGAAACATAAACTGAACCGTGAGCAATAATTAGCATCTGTCTAGACATATATAAAATGTGCAGTATGCCTATATATAGGGATATATATAAATATAAACACACACAATGTATTGTAGATACATCTGAGGCACTGTTGGTATGCCTAAAAGTTCATGCAGAAAAACATACCATTTCAGCTGAAGTAATCACACTCTTCCAGCTATAATATAGACATTTCCAACCTATTTTTAGCCCTGTCTGGCTAATTCAGCACTGCTTGGGTAACAGTAATACTTTCCCTTCTCTTCTTCTGAGGCTAATTTTAGCCTGGTATCCAGAGCCTCTCTGGCAATAGCTCTACCTCCTGTTTCATCTGCACTGATGGCCGTTGGGAAGTTAAAATACACCGTGACTAATATCACAGCACCTGAGCTGCTGTTGGAGTGGGGCAGAAAGGAAATGCTACCCCGTCACAGGGTTGATTGATAACCAGTGCTAAATGACTGACTTTTAAGAGCTCAAATCTGTATTATGGGTAACTGGGATGAAGCCAGGTGTCCAAGGCAAACCAAAATCCCTCTCCTTCTGAACGCAGTCATAATCTGGAGGTTACACCTCCTGTTCATTACCGAAGGGCAGCTGCAGACTGCACTGGAATAGGGTATTCAAACATTTATGTAACACCAGAGATAAAATGTCAGGAGTAATACAAACATTTGGGTTGCACTGTACCACCAGGAATCCTGAGGCTGTCGGGAAAACAGTTAACAAGCTCAGAAATGCCTGCTGCAGTGTGTGAACAGGCTTTCTGCCATGCCTGGTTAATAGCTGTAAGGCAGGCAGTGGTTTGCATCATGCATTAAATCACTGCCGACTCAGACAGCGAGCAGGTCCTGAACATTCATGAGCTGGAGGGGGCAGCTGGGGAGCTCAGGAAGAGGCCATCTCCATGCCCAGAGCTTTTCACCACCTCGACTATTGCCACTTTTTAATAGTTGATCTGATTTCTTCAGGCCTGGCACAGGTCAGGACACAGTGGGAAGTGTCCCTGCCCGTGGCACAGCATTGGAACTGGATGAGCTTAAGGTCCTTTCCAACCCAAACCAGTCTGGGACTCGATGATGCTAGGTTGAAAGCCCATGTCTTTGCTGCTGGGGGTGTTTGGAGGGCTCCCTGTGCCGGGGCTTTTTGGGGCTGGCTCCACTGCAGATGCGGATTTGTTGCTTCCAAATCATATCTTAGACAACACCTCTGTTTTTATGCCTACCTTTAACAGAGCATCTTTGACAGCACTTACACATTCGTTTGGGTATTCAGCTTAGGAGCCGCCACTGTTACCTGAATTATACAAGCTCTGCACTAGATGGTGAAATAACACCCAGTTTGGTACAGACACAGCTTATTGCTCAAGTGTTAATCAACCTTAGAACAGCCCTCAGGAGAGAGGGAAGCAAGTTTTTAACCTTCATTTTAGAGAATGTAAAAGGAGGTTAACAGAGGATAAGGACTTGCTTTCCTCTGGTCACAACTCTGGCGGCTCTGGAAGCCAAGAGGCACTTCCTCAGCCACAGAGGAAGGCACTTGCCTGGAAAGCAGGAGCCCAGGTTCTCTCTCCCCCATGGGAACAGGGAAAGGAAGGCCAGGCAAGGCCCCTGCTTTGTTTGCAACACAGTTATTTTAAATGCAGTTATTTTTCCTCATGGTTGGACAAGAGGAGTTCCAATGAGTTGCAGCTAAGGGGTGGCATGTCCTCTTCCCCCCCCCCCCCCCCGGGGCCTTCTTCCTCCCCCCCCCCCCCCCAATCACTTTGTCTTCTAAAGTACCTGATTGCCATTTTTAAAGCATGCCAAATTCTAGTAAAGGACAGAAAAGAGCTTTTAGTTTGAAAAAAGAAAAGGAAGAGTGATGTATATTAATTACTTCACCAGTATTAGTGTCTGTGTAGGGGAAAAGGTGTTTAGGTGCTACGCTTTTGGAAGCCACAAGCTCTCTGTTAATCATTACGGGACATAGTTCTCTGGCTGAACTTAAACCAGATGACAAAACTAAGCAGCCGATGAGAAGCTCACAGCAGTCTCCCCCAAACTCAGTAATTTATTCCAATGTCTGATGTTAACATAACATTTACTAGTCCAAACTGGTCACCTACAACACCATGGTATGTGCTTGGGCATTTTTACACAACCAATTGCCTAGGAGGAAGCACTTCACATGTAATTCAGGCAGGGAAGGCAGCACATGTGAATGATACAGCCTCTACTAGCCCTTGCAGTGGTGGAGTCACCATCCCTCCAAGTGCACACACCAGGTAGACGAGGCCCTCAGTGCCAGTGGTGGCCTTGGCAGTGCTGGGAATGGTTGGACTGGACGAGCTTAAAGGTCTTTTCCAACCCAATTGATTCGATGATCACTGGTGCAGAGCAAGACTAAACCCAGCAGACCCAGTCCTGGGGTACTGCTGGCACCCAACTGAGCACTGGGGCCCCTATGTCATAGACAGGCACCGAGTTAGAGCTCGGTTAGGGTCTTCGGTTCCCAGCTGCACATACCCACCACCATCACCTCCTGCTTCCTCCCCCTGGTGGGCAGAGGTATTATTTTAATGAGGCCATTATTTCATTAACCATTGTGACGTGTGGGCAGGGCTTGGGAAACATTAAACCCAAGGTGAGCAAAGAGTGTAACGCTCCATCTCCTTTAACCACCACAGTTCAGCAACAGCACTGTTTGGGAAGCATCCGTAGCTGAGCACATCATGCCGAGTTTACAAGCTGATCACAGGCATGAGGTTTCATGATTTTAAGTGGTTTATTCTTTTCTGATGCGAAGAACACCACTTCTTTGCACTGAATGCTGTCTGGGAAGTCTGCTTCCCCGCTTAAGGGATGCAAAGCAGAAGGTAGCCAACGAAACCAAAGTAGATTTGACCAGAATAAAATAGGACATTCCTCAAAAACAACAGCTCAGGCTCTCCAACAAGGAAAAATACCAATAAAACCCCTCTGGCGATGCTGAGGAAATATGTGGGGCTGAGGTGAAAGGGACACAGCTTGAGGAGCCTGCTGAAAGCTGCACGTGGATTACCCGTGAGTGCAAAAATGAATAAATGTCTTTTATGCCATTATATTAATGAAATGGTTAATTTGGTTGCTATAGCAACAAGGAACAGCCATGCTAAAAAGCTAAAGGGCTATACATAATGCCAGATACAAGGTCTCTCTAATTCTAAAGCAGATTTTCTCAGCTACAATAGAAGTGATGTGTGTTTTCAATATCATCTTAAGCTTCTGCATCAAATCCTCCAGCTAATCCAATAAATAGGGTAGTACCATAAAATAGCATATATGTTTGCACCTCATAAAACTTATGAAAGGGGTTTACCCTTGCACAGTCATAAGAAAAGGTCCTCAGACAGCAGTGTGGGGCTCTCCAAAAAGACTGCTCTGCATGCGGTGGTGAAGCAGCAAATATGTGACACTGGGGTGTTCCTACAATTAAGGTGATTGAGAGGGGAAATCACTGCAGCGCTAGCCCGGACACCAAGATATGATTGTGCTTACCATCCTGCTAGCTGTTTCACCCTATGGTAAGGAGACTTCGTATTCTTTTACTTACCTAGCTATCACATGGTTTTGTTTAGAACTAATTCTCAAAGGCTCCGATAAGGAATCCTCCAAAGCTTGCTTTTGTTTCACCATTAAAGTCACAGAAAGGGTGAACCGTGGTCCTGCCAGCAAAGGAAAGAGGAGCGTCCATTCTGCCCTGAGGCAACATCTTCATAGCAGAGGACCCTTGTCACTGCCCAGCCCCGATGCTTTTATCAGGCTGAGCCCTGTGCCGCATCCCGGAATCACTGCTGTTCACTCTGGCTCCCTTTGGTTATAGTGTGACTTGCCAAGCCCCGCATCACTCACTGCAGAAAGCAGATGAGAGAATGCAGCACACCCATAGGAAACACAGAAGGCACTGCCTTCCCTCCCTGAACTCAGCCTTACAAAACCCAGTGTCTCGCACCTGCACAGACAAAGGGGGTGACTTCCATCTGCAGGCCATCTGATTTGCATGATAATGGGACTTCAGTTCCCAAGAAACACCATTTCTCAGCGATTGAAAAGGAAGATTCCAGTGAGGAGGCCTAAGCAGAAGTAAAAGCTGTGACAATAAGTAGTCTCTAGACTAAACAGGTGAGAATAATGATGTCCTTTAGGATGATGATTAGCCCTAGTTGGTGGTGTGCGACTCTCATTGGTAATCATCAGTGTGAGTTGCCCACTGGAGGCATTTGATGCTGTCTGCCTCTTTCCTGGCTGAAATGCATCAGAAGAGAACTCACGGTGGAAGGCAGTCATCCTGAGGAGCAACGTCACTGTATCACGTCATTGCTGAAGTAGTAAAATGTTTGGTCTTAAAGAAGACAAGGCAGACCAATGGTTGCCACTGTTTTAGTCAACTTGTGTGAAAAGCTTAACATTACAAAGTACTTGAAAAACAGGTGAGCAACAGCTTGAAACGATTTGCTATCCTTGTCTTAAGGGTCCTGGTTGCCAAATACGTGGAAAGGCCCAGGAGATGCAGAAACAAGTACTGCGCTGAGATTGTTTAGGGCTTTTATTTGTGCAAAAGAGATACTCTTGCTGAGCTGACCTCCAGCTTCACTGCTTGGTAGCAATGAGAAGCTCTGCTCCCACAGCACAGAAATGGGCAGACTCAGACCTCTAAGAAAGAAGGAGGGATGAAAGTGTGGTCCCTGCTCCCAGCATGGCCATTTGCACAAGACCCAGCAGACCAAGCTGAGGAGTTATTAAAAACTCATCTCCTGGAGAAATGACTGGAGAGCTTACAGTTCCTCAGGAAAGGAAATGGCAACAGCAAGGACCCAGATGGCCCATAAACAGACTAATTACGTGAAAGACCCAGAAGCAACTCTGAAGTTACCAATCCAGCTGCTGAGAGGCTCTGCCAGGTTGCCAGATGTTGCCACTGAAAACCTATCATCTTCCACAGTTCATCAAAGAAGTGGAGCAGGCTGGTGAAGTGAAACCTTTGCCAGGAAAATGAATATTTTAGCTAAAAAAAGATGATTTCTACTAGGAAACATGTTGAAAAATACCAACATTTTAACAACGTGCCCAAACCCATGTTACAGTAGATAAATAATGAAACATACAGACAGAATATGCTGGCAGGTTCTTCTTCTCGATAGGAAATATCTCTGCTTAACAGTGTATTTCTAAGGCTACAGTCTTGGATTGTGTTAAACAAAGTGGTCGGATGCGGGTTGATGGCAGTCATCGGGGTTTGAATAGCTTGCTTTGAACCTAGCAATCACTTTTGCCACCTTTAGATAAAAGGCTTAAAGACAAGAAAGCTGGAGGAGCCAAAGGTGGCAGTAAAACCTGCTGGAAGGTGGGGAGATGGCAGAAATGATGGCAAGGTACTCTGTGGTGGCCAGGACACCTCTCCCAGAGGCCACACGGGGCCTGTCCCCTCCACGACCCAACAAAGAGGGGCAGCACTTCTGACACGTAACTTGCATTTTGCTCCTGACAGGAGGTTGTAGTGAGGTGGGGTAGGTCTCTGCTCCCAAGGAACAAGGGATGGGACAAGAGGAAACGGCCTCAAGCTGCACCAGGGCAGGTTTAGCTGGAGCTGAGGAACAATTCCTTGCCCAGAGGGTGCTCAGGCATTGGAACAGGCTGCCCAGGGCAGGGCTGGAGGCACCGTCCCTGCAAGTGTTCACAGCCCGGGTAGACGAGGCCTCAGTGCCAGGGGTTAGTGGTGGCCTTGGCACTTGACTCGATGGTCTTAAAGGTCTTTTCCAACCTGGCTGATTCTATGATTCGATGCTGAGATAGCTTCCCCCAGCAACTGGTAAAGCAGCAGAGTAAGGAGCAGCACACACGTACTTTGGCTTCAACACTGGACATACAGGCTACCCATCAGCTTCATGATGGCTAGCTTAACTTTGCTAAGAGATCAAATTCATATTTCATTTAAAATCAGAAAATGATGTATTTTAAACTGTCAACTGTGGCTACTAAAGTCGCCTTGCAAATATTATGTCTGTTCATCCTAGAGGCCAAACCCCAAACTGCTGGTGGACTCTTCTTCCAACGAACAGGTATGGGTGCAGCGGGATCCACACAAGCAGGTTTGGCAGCTTTTTCAAGTATTACTTGGACTGCAGAGCATACTCCGAACATGGGGAGCTTTTTCTGTTCAGGAACATGATGGGAATAAGAATGTGCTACTGGAAGATGAGCTATGGCACTTCTATCCGAATTTCCTTTCTCAAACAGAGTTTACAATATTGTAGTAATAGTAGTAATCAATAGGAAAACATGTCTAATACCTGCAAGGGTGAGGGGTGCAGGACCTTGCCCAGCGTGGCTTTCATAATGCATAATTCCTTAAACGTGCAACTAAATCACTGAAATAGATGAGCTTAATTTGGAACCTTTTACACTTTGACAATTCGTATCTCTCTTTTTATTAACTGGCTCCAGTGTTTGCAGAATAAGACTCAATAGTTCTGATTTCTTTCCTTGGCTCTTGAATGCACTGAATGGGATGGATTCCCCAAGACGGATGTGAAAGACCTGTAAAACCCAGAAATACATCCTTTGTGGCTCTCTCCCCTGCCTGCTCACGTCTCACCTTGCCCTAATGACTTAAAGACGGTCTTGCAGGAGGCCTAAACGTGGCCATTTCTCTTGGGCTCCTGCAACACAGATTTATTGCTGGCTGTCAGAGTTAGAATGTATTCACATTCATTTGGGAAGGCATTTCCTGAAGCTGTTAACGGACTTGGCAGAACAAGAGTGGGGGAGAGGGTGGGTAGTGAGAAAGCAACCTGCATAATATAACCTGTTATTCCTTCTTCGGTAAATTATAGTCTTGATTATAATCTTGATTCAGAAAGAATTTCTTTATTCCTCCAAAGATCACTTTATAACTACTTGGGAATACTGGACGTCCTGTTCCTCCTGAATATCCTAGGAAAAGCTCTACTTTTGCTGCTACGTTTATGATGTACGTGTGCTTAGATACTTAAATTAGATCTCCTGGCATTGTCCTGCATTTAGAAGCCATGCTACCAGCTGTGATGCCTTCAGGATAGGAAGGGAATCGGGTCTGAGGATGCAGCAAGAAAAGCCCTGGAGAAGCTGGCCAGCTCTGTGACAGGGGACACATACCTCACCCTCAGCGTTCATGGCAGGTAGGATACACAATAAGAAGTATATTGTAACAGAGCTCCTTTTCCTTGCATCTGCTATAACCAGGAACATAAAATGTTAGCTGCAGGTGATCTGATCTTGAGGGTTTCTCCTGCCCCATTCAAGGGCATGCCCGTTACCTCCACACTTTGCCCCTAACAGCTTCTTCTACCTGTGAGTCCTCTCTAGCTCTCATAAGAACTACCACAAAGCCAAGAGCTTTAAAGATGTTTCAGGCAAGTATTTCCGAGCAGTATCTGTTCCTGTTTTCATCTGTGTGTGCAAAATCCACGGTGATGAAGGGAAAAATTAAAGGCTGAAGAGAAAGCTATTAGTGGAGACACTGGGCTTGAGCCTGCCAAGGGATCTCATCAAGCAAGCCCAAAGTGTCAGCAAAACAGTGTTGGTGGAGCAAAGATACTAAATGAAATGACACCTGAAAACGCTGGAGTGACACAGAGTGTACGTATGTGTGCATGAAGTGAGTGGGGAAAGGATGCAAAAGGAAGAGAGTCAGAGGCAGACAAAGAGGTGCCAGAGAGGGGCAAAGAGCATGTTGCATTCTGCAGTGTAGGCAATTAATGGACTAATGTACACATGAATTAACTCATTAATGGTTCCTGGAGTGAATCTTGGAGATCAAGAATAAATCTGTTTAGTGAATGGAAAAAAAAAAGCCCCAAACAAACCCAAGTTGCTTTATCATTTATTTATAATTATGTGCACAATTGAAAAGTCAGGGTGTATTTTTCATCAAAGCTTTCGGTGATCACAATATAGGGTATAAGAAATGGAACTGTTAGGTCATTTATTATGATGATGAAACTAAAGGCTTTACAAGTCTTAAATGGAGTAAAGCAGACAGCAATACATTCCTATTAGAAAGTTCCTACTGTGAATGAAAAACGGATTAAAACTGAGTTATTGTTTAGCAAGACAGACAAATCTATATTTCATTTGGGTTGTGAAACTATTATAATCATACAGAAGTATGAAGAATTGGCACTGGGGGGAATCATCTTACCAGCGTGCCCAATGTGTCTGTGTTTGGCAAAGGCAGTCTGCAGGGCGTGCATTCCATTTGCACGTAATCAGATCTCTGACCTGGAACATGTACATTCTGGAGCATTAATTGGCACAATTAAAAAGGTATTTAGAGGATGAGCTTGGAGCAACAACACATTGTCACATCTCAGAATCCTGAAATGCAGCCTGGCCTTCATGGGAAGCTGGTTTAACTGGTTTTAGAGGGATGCTATAAAGTGACTTTCAAGCTACCCAGGCAAGACACAAATCTAAAGAGTCCAGCACATGTTACTGCACAGCAAATTTATTCTATAAAGTGTCTAGTGTGAGGAAGAATTAGAAAGGATTATAAAAACACGCTACCATATGCTGGAGTAGTTGCAAGTGATTAATCCAGTTCTTAAATCCTGTTTCAAACTCCCTTTCATTTCTTCCCATAGAAAAATAGAAGCCACATTGCTTTGTTTGAATGCTACGGAGTTAATTACATCTTCTAGGAAACACTTTTAAAACTAAATGCAATGTTTAATTACAAAATGCCTCCTTGAAAGCAGCCAGCTCGTCCATTGATTTGCAGTTCATTCAGAGGGCTTTCTTCAGAGTATGTAGAGCCAGAAAATACACAGAGATTCAAGAGGAATTGTGAAATTACAGCAGGAACCATAAGGAAAAGTTACACTTCAACCCGTGGACAATGGCAGCCACCACTAACTGTAATTTCAAACCTTAATTGTTGTAAGAATAGCAATGGGAAAACCCGGCGTTCGTTCTACCAGCTATCAATGGGGGTATGTTTTTTATAAGAGCAGATTTTCAAGGGCTAATTAGAAAGCAAATCAATCGCATCAAACAAGTGTAAAGTTGAGCTGAGCACCTCAACACACGGGGTTCACGGCTAAGGGCAGCCCGCGCTTTGGTTCGTAGGGTGTTGTCCTGGAAACCATGCGGATGCAGTCGATAACGGGGCAGACGCTGAGACACAGGGTGCAGCCTGTACAGCTGTCAGTAACCACGGGCACGTGGGTTTCGGGATCAAACTGGATAGCCTGGGAACAGGAATAAACATTTATTGATGGTGCTCACAGGGAAAGGTCACAGTTGCTCCCGTTTTAGCGGCTGCTGCAGCACTTGGAGACATCTTGGTGTACTGCTGCACTGCAGCTATAGCAACTGTTCGACCGGCAGGGAACAAAACAGCCCCATCCCCTCCCCACTGACACTTCAAAACTGGGAACATGGGTCAAATTATACCTCAGCAAAAGCTCACAAGGGCTCGTTACAAAAGGAGTACGGCCCATGATGCTGAAACTCCCAGAGGGATGCGTCTCCTCCACGTGAAGGACCTATTTCCTAAGATAGCAGTTCACCGGGGTTATTGGTCCAGAGGAGACACCAGACCATGCCTGGATGGCCTCAGCACAATGCATTCTTTTGACTTTAATTTTCAGCACAGCATAAACAATCTAGTGTAATAAACAGAGAAAAAACACAGCACATGGTGCCTCGCATGATTGTTTTCCTTTGCACATCTTCGAAGGGGATATCTGAGTTGTGGGCAGGCAGAGCTTGCTTTAGTTCTTACGTCTCCACGCAGCGAATCCTCAGTACCAATTAGGGTGATAAGTGTATTTGAATGTGAAATAACAATTGCAGTCTCGATGAAATAAGCTCCTGGTATAATGGAAATGGCAATTAAAAGCAAAAACAAAAGCACCACGCGACTGCAAAAGCTTCGATATCTAAGCAAGCCAGCCTAGAAAAGCAAGAAATACAAAACCCCCACCGAGTATCTACTTTCAAGAGTTTTAGGAAGGAAAAATCAGGCCTGAAAGGTGAACTCTCACTTCTCTGCAAGCAAGTGGTGCTTTAGCAAACCTCTATCACCATTGGCAGCAACTGGAGGAGCCAGGGAGGAGACGGGAGGTACAAAGTGATGATGCAGGTTGGCTCCAAAGGCAGATTTGTGGCATCTGGGGTTTCATTACCAGGAAAGCACAGAAGTTGCTGTAGCAGCCAGCACAGGGCACGAAGTAGGGACTAACTGCCCTGAATCTACAAGTTTTACTTGAGCTTGAACACAAAGAGAGCTTTGGTTTCTGAGTGTTTAAGGGCTTCTTCCTCTCTCCCCGACAACAATGCACATGTTGAAAGGGAGTTCAAAGAGTGAGAGGAAGTCAAGACAACAGTGCTAACTTTAAATTAAGGAAAGCTTTTCTACTGGAGTCACACAAGGTGATAGCTCTGGAGAGCAGCATGGATATTTCTGAAACAAAGGGAAGCACAAAGCAGATGTTATATCGAAGGGGTGTGTGTGAGTTCTTTGCAATTAAGAATTTCTTGGCAATTCGTTTCTTTTCAATTTCATTAATTAAAGAAAAACCATGATTTTTGTTGTGCTTGGAAAACCTCCCGGGGTTTTAAACTTTGCTTCTTTTGGTGCTCATTTTTTTCCAGGTATGAAAAGAAAGTTGTACTAAATATAAACAGAGTCTTTTGCTCTGCAAGGGCTATATCCTCCTCTTCACTGGGAAATCTGACGGAAGGAGAAGATGTGAAGACTGCAAGGAGAGATTTAAACAGTTAAAAGGCTACTGTAGTAATCTGATTTGGTATAAATGCAGCATTAATCTTCTCACATCAGTGGTAAAAACCACATCTACCTTTGCCCTGACACACTTGGTTTAATTGCAGTAGTTGATTTTAAACGGGAAGGTTTCTTTCTTTGGCTGTATGTAGTTGAATTCATCAGACCTGTACAACTGGTGTTGCCATCCTGAGCGGAAATCAAAGAAATACTTTGGTGCAAACGGGAGCCCTCAGCTCAACATCCTGCAAACTTCACCCTGCTGCTCTAACCATAGAACCCACCAGGTTGGAGAGACTGGGAGAGTGGCCTAGAGAGGTACACTCAGCACAGCCTTCCAGAAGGATCCATGCTGGCTGATGTTCTCACCACCATGCAAAGAGCTCGGGCAGGGCTTGCACGGCACAGCCTGGGAGCATGCTGGGCTTCGAATCCAGTAGTTTAGACATCTGCTTTTACCACCTGCTCATTAACAGAAGGTGGATTCTTTCTTCCCAGCAGCAGAAAGAGAACTCCTCCTGCCTCTCTGCTAATCACATCTGTGCTCTTACCTGGTAGCCAGAATCATTACAGGTCATGTAACATTTGCCACAGTTGATGCACATTTCCTCGTCAATCAGAGCCACGACTTGCTCCGTGTTGCAGAGCTCACCATATGTTCCTATATACTGCAGTGCTTTTCCAATTACATCCTGGGGAAAAAGAGAGAAGTTATCGACTCATTTAGAAGGCACCTAAAGCAGTTTCTAGGAGCATGCTCTAGTACTTTGGTATGGAAGACTTGGCCATGCATTGTAATAATGTCCAGGATCTTTCTTACAAAGCTCCAAGTTGCTGACCTTCATGCCTCCTGTAATACATGAAGAATGAACCACACAGGCACATTTTGAATGTAGGCAGCACTGGGACTATATATTTGTATACAAACACATTCTACAAATAGGTTACACATTGAGAACTATATTTTGGCTATTAATTTTGGCAAAACTATATTGTTTTGCCACTACCGTGTGAAACTTCAAGGAACAAAACAGAGCACAAAACAGGACTGACATGCTACAAACGATCAGATCATCCTTAGTCATTTCTCTTCAGCACAGATTTAAGAACTCACATCAAGAAAAGAAAGGAGCACGATCAAATAGACCGACAGAACAGCTGCTTTTCTCTCTCTAGTAAGATGCACAAATGACATGATCATCAGTTTGTTGCACATATTGTATAGAAGCAAGTTGCGGGTTTCATCCTGCAAGTCTTGATTCAGTTCTTCTAACTTTACGCGGCAAACTTCGTGGCATCAACCTTACATATCTGTGCTGCAGACAGCCTACGGGTACATCCCACAGGGAGAAGACATCTCCTCTAAAAGAAGTTGTTGGGGACCTACCTGATGCAAACCATTTCCTCTTTGCATCAAGGAAAACTGCACAGTGTAGAGGCAGTTCAGCTTCACTGAGTCAATGGTAGAGATGGTACAAATCCCAGGCCCTTTGGACAACAGCTACCCCCCAGTTAAATCAGTTGAACTTGTGGAAGTGTAGCTCAGGTGATGAACACAACCCACCTGATGTAAAATATTTCCAGGCGGTTGGAATTGGATGATCTTAAGGTCCTTTCCAACCCAAACCATTCTGTGATTCTATGATTTTAAAAGACTCACTCTATGGCACGGTATTGGTTGCTTGGATGTTTTGTGAGTTGCTTTTATAATAGTTCCCATGCTGCAAAACATGCTCGATCTTCTGTGCAAGATTCTACACTGTTAAGACAAAGTTGGGCTCAGTAAATGAAGGTTACTTGATGCAACACTACATTTTGCTCTTGCTTTAAAAACGGGTATGTTAAGTATTAGAGAAATCTCATTGAGTGATAAGAGAGTAGAACTGGCTTCAAAGTCATTCTACTGTAATAAACCAAGAAGTGATAATGATTTTGATCCAAGTCAATTGAAAAATGCTTGAGATCAATCCAAATATGAGACGGACAAGTCTGCCTGGAATTCATAAAGCTTCAGAGTGTTTACCTTTGGTCTTGCATCACCAAGAAACATGATAAGGATTTCCTTCTCTATTCTGTTTGTCAATGCTTTTGAAGAAGCAATACTGACCTTATTCCTATCAGTCCTATCCTGAAATGAAGAGCAACCATTTTAAGTATGTGGTAGTATGCAATATTTAACCTGTATCATTATAATTGCATACAGTGCTCTATCTTTTGTTTCCAATTCTCACTGCAGAAGAATTGGATTCCAGTAACCTGGGCAGCCTTACTTTCAAACAAATTAAGCACCCCTAATTACTTCTATGCCGATAGCGTAATGTGGCTTTATCAATGGTAGCTCTAAAGGAAAACTCTGCTGCATGAGTTCAATGCAAAAATGGATCCAACCTTGTCTTCCAGAGCATGCTGAGAACTTGCAACGACAGCTTTAATTCCCAAATGGCTCCCATTCATCACCGTGAAGTTTTAGCTTTTTTTAGTTTTAGGATCTATGAAGTTGTTTTTAATCACTGTTGAGGTAGGAAATTCAACCATATCCTAAGCCCAGGAAGAAGGACGGTGTTATTGTACTGTTTTCTTGTTCCAAAAACACTCAAAATGTTTTCTGTCTGCCAAACCCCTACGTTGCTGACATGTGAAATACCTTAGTTGCATTCACTGAATGTTAAAAGCCTTCCAGTTCTTCTCAGCAACATGTAGAGAACATTAATGCTCTTCCAGCATAAAACAGCTATGGCACGTTGCTAAAGGCAGCATGATGAGTGTGGACAGATGACTGTAAGTGAGCAAGTTATCACAGCTTAATGACTTAGCACTCATCAATAGAGCTGTGCAAGCTGATTATGTGCATGGTCCAAATTCACTGCAAATTTGAAGGGAAATCTGTTTGCTTAAAGGACTGTAAAAGGTCAATTAACTACTATGAAAGGGTTTCAGCTAATACTTTTTACTTGGGGATTGCAAAGGGCTAGACTTGAACACACAGCCCTTTACTCTGCCTCCAGTGATGAGCTTATGGTAACTAAATCATATAGGATATTTTAGGAACTGCTCTTTTCATTCCCATGTCTCTCTCAGAAATGTCCATGGATTTGCTGGGAGTTGCTCAAGCAGTTTGCAGGTTTCTGCAGTCTTTTGCATCAGTTGAAAAACTAGTTGTAGAATTAGGCCCCAGCTTATTTCAAGTCTCACGTAGGCTTGTCTGTATCGTACCAGCTGCAGGTTTCAAAACACATGTGTCTTTATGTGATCTACTGCCCTCAGCAACACTAAATACACTACAAGCCTCTCTTGTGTGTATATAAAGCCCACTGGATGTCACAAATGCACATCTCATCTGCAAGTAGTGGTCTGTGCTCTGAAGAAATGATGTAAAACCTGTACAACATACAACGAAGTGGTTTTCCACCGCCTGCTCACGCTGTAAAAGCATCAACACGGGGGGATTCCTGAGAGTGAAGGACTTTCAAAGCTAACAAAAGCAGAGATTTAAATAGAATGGGTAACTAACAGTTTTCTCAGGGAGGTTCTGGATTCACAGTTGTGTTCTTGAAATGCTGTTCGGATGTTGTGGAGATGGGCTACTTGGACAATCATGGGACGAAGGACCTTGCTTATGAGGGAAGACAAAAAGATGCTTAGCCTAGGATGATGAAAGCAGAGCAGGAATATGATGTCTCTTTGTATATACATCAGGCAGGGAAGAGAGCTATTGAAGTTAAATGACAATGCTGGCACAAGAGCATAGTATTATGCACCAGCCATGAATAAACTTAAAGCTGGAAATTAGAAAAGGCTGTTTAAATGGGAAAGGAGTGAGGTGGTTAATGGCCTTCCAGAGAAACAGCTGGGAAACAGGAGGGAGACAGTCCAAGATTTAGGATAGCATTAGATAGCTCAAGAAACGGTTGCTTAGAAGAACATGACCAAAATATACTTTTCCAGCTACAAACTTAGAAAGGGAATAACAAACACAATGCACGGTGATTTCTGAATGTGAAACCAAGTCTCACTGCTCACAGCACACAAAATACACTTTTGGGGGCTCGGAAACCCAAGTAGAAAGGATGATGGCATCTGAGAGGCCTGAAAGGGATTTTATAAGGCTGTGTCAATGATTTACTGCTCATTTATACTCCTGGGTGTTGTGTCTTTTCATCACTTCTTTCTCTCAAGCAAAAGCTGTATCCTGAGTCATTTGCAAAGTTGCAGGGCTTTATTGACTAAAGAAGCAATGGTACTTAAAAGATGTCTTGCAGGTGCACTCTTTTACAGCATCTCAAGCTACCTCAGAGCTTCTTGTTTCCATCAAATCATAAGCGTTTGGAACGAAATAAACAGTGCAGCAAGAAATAATGAGCTTTCCCTATTGAAAGTGCTTTATTTCCAAAAAAGCCACTGTCTAAACCGGCACTCTGGGATGCCGCAGTTGGTGTATCTCCATGGGCTCTGCATCAAATTTGCACTGTTTACAGTATAATGGGCTTTGTTGCCAAGTGCCAGACCTGCCAGCAGAAGCCAGGTTCTGCAAGTCAAGCTGTGTTCTTCCTGGCTTACATATTACCAGAAGCAATTGGAAAAACACACTTAAGAAACCAAAGCTGGAAGTTCAGTTTTGTCCTAAGTTACACAACCTCAGGACCTAGAGTGCTCCTTTGATAACTGCTGTGCTGTCTTCCTCTGCACAACAAAACTGTGCTGGATGAACTGCAAGAGGAATTTAGGCCTGCGAGTGGAACTGGCAGGGAATTTAGTCACTGTGGAGGCAACCAGAGCAGCATCATAGCAGTTTTTATGTCACTAATGATACTTGTCGCTAAGCTATGCAGATGTGGTTTTGAGTATATGTAAGGAACAGATCTGGTCAGGAGGATATTATGTTTACAATGCTATTTTTATTGCTATAACTGTGTTTTTGATGTTAACTTATGAAACATTTTATGGCAATTAGCTCTTCATTAGCCATCACATTACTAAACCTCTATCTGTAAATACAACTCACGGTTCAGGTATGGCTCCTGGTAGACCTGCTGTGTCCATTGTCATGCAGACCACACTAGAAGACCATACCGTGCTCTAGAGATGATGCACACCACCAGCCTCTCATTAGAAAGCCATGCACAGTGCAAATACTGCATCTCATATAGCAAGTTCAACCAGAACACACACGCTTGTCCACTTACTGAACCTTCTGAGGTATCATGAAACACTGTGCACATCACACCGTGTTCAGGAGAAAGGTTCACCAACTAGGAGCTTTCTGCACTTGAAGCTGACAGCAACAGCAGGTAAGAAATGCAGAGTAATCCTTAGATTATCAGTAGAGATCTGCCTGTTGTGAATACCAGTCTGCCCCAAGGACCGGCCTCAACCTCAGCCTTCAGGTCTCCAAGGGATCACTGCCCATGATACAAATACTGAAGCTGATTCACCACCAAGTAATACAAAAACCTCCCAACAAAGCAGCTGACATTCCTATAACAAAGTTGTGTGCTTGATCCCAGGTGCTCTGCTCATTGTTATTTATGGGGTGTCTGGGCAGGTCTCAGGATTCAATAGGTTACGACAGAACACAGGGGTGTGCAGAAGTGACCTCATTAGGATACAGAGAGAGCCTGCAGATGGGATGAAACATTGCAGGGAAAGTAAATGACTCTCTGATCCAGTGTTTATCTCCATTAGGGAGATTCCTGCCTTCTGCCTTACAGAGGTGATTATCCTGCTGTATTCAGCCTTGGTGCAGCCTCATCTCGAGCACTGTGTGTAGTTCTGACCCTGCAGGTTAAGAAGGATGTTAAGGTTCAGAGGAGGGCATGAAACCTGGCAAAAGGGATGGAAGGAAATTCCTAGGAGGACTGTGGGCTTGTCTAGTGTGGAGAAAAGGATGCTGAGGGGCAACCTCATTGCTCTCTACAGCCTCCTGAGAGGACAAAGTCGGGAGGGAGGTGCTGAGCTCTTCTCCCTGGTATCCAGTGATAGGAAACAAGGGAATGCTTCAAAGCTGCGCCAGGGGAGATTTAGACTGGACGTTAGGAAACGTTTCTGAGTGTGGCCAGACACTGGAATGGGCTTCCTAGAGAGGTGATTGAAGCCTTAAGCCTGTTAGTGTTGAAGAGGCATTTGAACAATGCCCTTAGTAACGTGCTTCAACTTTTGGTAGGCCCTGAAGAGGTCAGGCAGTTGGACTTGATCACTGTAGGTCTATTCCATCCTATTCCATTCCATTTGAGGCAGTGCTTGTACAGAGCAGGGTGGGAAAGAGGTGGTTTGGATTCTAGGATTCCTTCCCATCTTCGAAGACTAACTTAAACTTGCTTATGTTCTCTGAGGTACTGTGATAGAGAAGGGATCATTATGGGCTACTGCCCAAGAGGTTATTGCTGTGATTCACTGTGGAGCAAATACTTGGGATAAGCAGACTTAGACTTAGAGCCCCATAAATGACGGGAGACACATGCATAGTCCCACCTGTAATATGCAACAGCTCCATGTTTATAATGAAGACTCCAGTATGGTCTATTCCATGGTCTATTCCAGGCAGGCAAGCACAAGCTAAAGCTGCTTGTATTGAACCATGCCAGGAAGGATCCAAAAGGTACACTGTTATGGCATAAGAGTGCTGCATCTACATCAATATACCTCACCTCTTGAGAGGATTTTACAGACCAAGCACAGAACTGGTCTAAATGTGGCTTGATGCCTCCCAAGGTGCTGGCTTCCAGCTGGGGGCTTATGGCATCAGCATAAAAAGACTTGCATATATGTGTGTGTGAAACACCATCTCACACATCTGTACACACAAGGGTGAAAAATAGTTCAAACATAAAGAACTTGAGCTTGAAGGTATCTGTGGATGTTTTTCCAACGTGTGGAACAACGTATCATGTCCTAGCTAAGCTGACAGAGCTGTGCCAGGGTGTTTAAACCACCAAACAGGGCAAGCAAGACTTGTGGAGAAAGGAAGAAATCAAAAGAAGCAGATAAATGGTGACTGAATATTATGGTATAAACCCTGGAGGAGAGTGAACTGAATTTGTAGGGGAAAAAACCCACAGAAATGGGTAAGGAAAGCAATTAAAGTAATAAGGAGGTTACCTGAGGTTGGCAAATACATGTGTGGGAGCTGTACAAAAATGCAACTGAGAAGATCCACATATGGCAAAAGTTCTGGTAAGTGAAAGAAGAACCAACTCTGCTGCATACCCAAGCACACGGTTCCAATTAATAGTGAAAAATAGAGAGAATAAAGAGAAAAGCCACGGGAGAAGCCATCCAAAAATTAAATTAGATTTGGGATAATTGCAGAGGGCTTTTAAATCTATAAAAAAAGGCGCTTTGGCAGCGTGTGGAATGGAAACAAATGGTGGAATTTACATATCGCCGACCAACAGCCAAGCAGGCAGCTGAGGGAGTTTGGGCAGGAATTCACAGCTACCCTCCAAAAATCCAAGCAGCCAAGGCAGGGGTCACGGCTCTTCCAAGGGCAGCTATTCCTCAGGTCCAATCAGCTTCCACACATCCTCACTGCTCCAGAGAACTAGAGCCAGGCTGGGACTAGCTCCAAGAGCTGACCATTCCCACCTCGTCTGAGCTGGATGGCTTCTCTCCTCTGTCTAGAGGGTCAGAACTGCTTGGAGATGGTCTGGGATTTGTAATTCCAAGTGTGAATGCTTCTCAGACAGTTACAAATAAATCCCTCAGGTCCAAGCTCTTCTGCCTCTCTCCGTGGAGAATTCCTGATCAGGGAAGGGTATCAGATAAGTCACCTTTATTCACTCAGCTTCCTTAATGAATGTCCTGAATGTTCCTGGCAGTTTTTCTTCACAATCGAATAATAGATGGATCTATTAATGATAAACGTTATTAAAACCTCCCTTTGTAGTGGCAAGTTCCCTATTTCAAGCAAAACCCAGGTATTTTCCCATTTCTTAGTAGACATCTGTGGTGGGGTGACCCAGGCTGGACGCCAGGTGCCCATCAAAGATGCTCTATCACTCCCCTTCAACTGGAGAGTGAAGAGAAGGACAGGGGGGATCATTCAGCAATTACCATCTTGGGCAAACAGAGTTGACTTGGTGAGATTGGTTCAATTTTATTACCTACCAAAATCAGAGCAGGAGAATGAGAAATAAAAACCAAACCTTAAAACACACCCCTGCCCCCAACGCTCCCTTCTTCACAGGCTTAACTTCACTCCCAAATTCTCCATCTCCTCCTACCTGAGCGACACAGGGGAATTGGGGTTGCCATCAGTTCTCATCACACATTGTCTCTGAGGCTCCTTCCTCCTCAGAGGAAGGCTCCTCACACTCCTCCCCCTCCTTCAAGCATCCACTTGCTCCAGGTGGTATGTAGGGTCCACCACGGGCTGCCGGTGGGTATCTGCTCCCTTGTTAACCTCCATGGCTGCAGGGCAATCTCTGCTCTGGCTCCTGTAGCACCTCCTGTCTCCTTCTCCACTGGCCTTGGTGTCTGCAGGGCCGTTTCTCACATATTCCCACTCCTCTCTCCAGCTGTTTGCTTTTCCTGCTTTCTTAAATACATGATCCCAGAGGCATTACCACCATTGCTGGTGGAGTGTCAGGTCCCGCTGGCATGGACTCCATCAGATACCGGGGAAGCTTCCAGCAGCTTCTCATAGAAGCCACCCCTTGTAGCTCCACCACTCCCCAAACCTTCCTTACAAACCCAATACAGCACCTCTCATTGCTCTTCTTCTCATTATGGTTAAAACATTCCTATCTAAGGAGATGGCCAGAAAGACTGTCAAGAATTGGCCTTGGTGTTTCCTACGTTCTTCTAATTGCTTCAGTCTCGTTCAACTGAAGGTGTGAGGAAGCCGCTCACCTGATTTCTTTAGCTGAGAAGCTCCCCATGGTCACCACACAAAAGTATTCAGCATAAAGACAAGTTTTTGTTTGGGGGAATTCATTTTCATCTTCCCTGCAAGCAGGACCTCTCTGCTTTTTAATGCCTCTCCTACTACTTGGTTCTTTTTTGCTTTTGTACTTGGAGTTAGGCTTGATCAATTATTAACCTCAACTTTTTAGTTCTGTGTTTTTCAAGTCTTTAGGTCTGTTCTTGCCTCTTGCTAAACTTTTTCCTTCATTCAGTTTATTTGCTTTTGGATGGTGTCAGTTCTTCGGTTTTCAGAAGATCTCATTGAAAATGCAGTTATTGGCTGTTGCTGCTTCTTTCTCTTTCTGCTCACATCAATCCTCTCTCTCCAAAGAGAATAGAACCACAAAAGCTCTGAGGTCAAGTAGGCTTTGAACAAGTGGGCAAAAATAAAGTAGTTTACTGTTCTTTGGAACTTTTTGCATGCAGAAAGAAGGGACCTTCAGCACAAGAGGAGGGGAGTGATTTTCATGTGCCATAAACCACTATAAGCAGTCCAAAGAACTGAGAGAGGCCTATAGAAGTGGCAAACTGCTTAACTGAAACAGGAAGATGACTCATTGTTTCTCCTTGGCCAGGTTTGCAGTTTGGAATACTGCAGGTGGTGGTAAACTGCAAAATTCCCTCGGGAATGATGTGTTATTTTGAGCCACTGCTCACATTGTATTTTATCTTTGGCATTGTTCTTGCAAGAATTCTTACAGGTCTGATCATACAGTGATCATACAGTGATTTCATGCACTGCTTTATGAAAGGCCCTACATGCGGATCCTGAGTTTCTTAGTTTTCCTGTTCATAGAATCCCAGACTGGTTTGGGTTGGAAGGGACCTTAAAGCTCATCCATTTTCAGCACCTGGCACGGGAAGGGACACCTCGCCCTAGAGAAGGTTGCTACAAGCCCCTGTGTCCAACCTGGCCTTGAACACTGCCAGGGATGGGGCAGCCACAGCTTCTCTGGGCACCCTGTGCCAGCGCCTCAGCACCCTCACAGGGAAGAGTTTCCTAATATCGAAGCTAAATCTACCCTCTTTCAGTTTTAAACCATCACCCCTTGTCTGATCCCTCCATGCACTTGTAGCAAGTCCCTCTCCAGCTTCCCTGTAGGCCCCCTTCAGACACTGGAAGCCGCTATAAGGTGTTCCTGGAGCCTTCTCTTCTCCAGGCTATTCAGACATGAAGTTTAAGTAAGGTCTAAAGGGAACATCTAGAATAATTAGCTTATGATGTTTCATTTTGTTGACATTTATTGGCTATCTATGGGAAGGGAAAACCTCCAATGTATGGATTATGCAGTGGATGGGGTCACAGGTTTTATTTTCACCTTGTCATTTACTCATTGCAGACAGTGGATCAGCTCCTTAGACAAACATTCTCCAGCTTTAAAAGTTCTGTCTGAAAACCTATGACACAGCTTTCGTACGTACTGAACACAGCCCTTTTCCATTGATCTTACATGAGAGATGGAGCTATTTAGCACATAGCAAGTAATCAGACGGTATCATGCAAACCGGAGCTCATGCTGTAGCATCACAGCTGAAAGAAACTGTTAACAGTTGAGGCATTCCCTTGTTCTACAATTACTGTTCCACTGCCTGAACATCTTCATTTTGAAAAATGACACTAGGGAAATACCTATACGTGTACATCACAAACCATTTCCCATCGATTTTGGTTAAAAGCTCGGAAGTCTGCATAAATAGGAGTCTTTGATGCCCTCTAACAAGCTTGAAAGCAATAATAACCAACTCAAACTGCTAGAAATGACTGTGCGTGTCAACTGCCTGATGGCTGATGATTTCTTACGTGTAAGCAGGTATTTTTGTTACCTTGATAGCTGGGATGGGCTTCTTAGGAATGAAATGCTTTTTCTGGGCAAGCACAGCAGCCACGCTCTGTTCCTTCAGCTTAAGCTTGTTCTCAGCTATTATCTTTCGGCGTTGTTGCAGGTAAGGCCCAAAATTGGGCAGTTTCTGGAACAAAAATCAGGAGACATGATTACCTTTAGTGAGGCAGGGATAGCAAAAAGGTGAGTCCGATCCCAAGAGCAAGATCCTCAGTCCTTGCTGAGCTCCTTATTCAGGAAGTTGAAACTGAAATCCGCGAGACTGAAGTGAATAAAAATCAGGTATGAACCTCAGGTTCTGGCTTGAAAAATAGATACTGAATATTAAAATATTAATACACCACAGCAGAAAAAGAGCTGAATTGCAGGTCAGCTTCCAACAGTCTGATATTTCCCCACTGCATTCTGGCTTATATATAAAAATGTATCGTGTTAAATAATTCAAATGTGCAACTTTACTTCTATAGTACGTGGAAAAGTTATCCTAAAACTATCAGTTTATTTGGAAGGGTTCCACCAGTGTTTATGGACTATTTGTAGGGATATCTAAATATATCTAGATATATTTTTAAAGCTGACAAACATGTATTTTGCATTCTGACAAGGGACAGCTGTCTTGACCTGTCAAAGTGAGGCGACCACACGCCAAATGAACTGCAACACATTCTCATCTTCTCATTTACCTCCGTGTCCCACTTGCATTCTTTTCTGCAACATTTAATCCTAGAACCCAATTAAGCAACCTCTGGAGGAGGATTTCACTGACTTATAAAACTCATTTCTCACCCAAGAACATGATTGCACAGAACACCCATCTTCCTGAAAGAAAAAGCCCCTTTACTTACCTAGCAGACGCGGACAACTGCAGTGTGCCACAATCACACATTTAGGTGAATGGAAAAGGGTAGAAAACATGGATTTTCTCCTGATGCAAAAGACCATGCCCTTTCTCCCCTGAAACTCGTTTCTTATTCTGCAAAAGTGTTTTATCCACCGAACTAAACCCAGAAGCTACTGCAGTACTCCAGAAACTAGCAGGTAGTAACAGGGGATACATAGCCTCGGCGGTTGCTAGCATTAGTTCGCGCTAATAATACAACCTCAAAGAGCATATCGAACAAGATCCAGGGCTGCTGTGGCTATCAATTTTTGAAGAGGGAATTTCAATGTGAATTTTAAATCCAGAATTATTTAAAAATTTAGAAATGATTATTTTTTAAAATGAAGTCAATGCAGAAGATGTTATCCTGCACTCCTGCTAATCCTTAGGAGAAAAGT
This sequence comes from Nestor notabilis, assembly GCF_000696875.1. Classification (NCBI taxonomy): domain Eukaryota; kingdom Metazoa; phylum Chordata; class Aves; order Psittaciformes; family Psittacidae; genus Nestor; species Nestor notabilis. Next base: position 116,123 of record NW_009930469.1, on the reverse strand, counting down.
CCTTCAATGAACTCTGTCAGTCACAATACCCAACCCTGGGACCTCAGGCTTCTTGTTATAACAAATAAAAGCTTTCTTGGCTGCTAGGGTTTTGGGTCTCTGAGCACACAGGCAGAGGGTGAGGTCCTTGGAATGCTTCCCTGCTCCCATGTGCGGCCTCCACACATCTTGAACTTCAAGCCAGAACAAGACCGGGGGTCTCGTGGTGCTCTCCAGAGAAGGTACCCTCCTGCAGGCTGGGACTGAGCCATACTCTGGGACAAAGCGTCAACCTAGACAAAACACAAGACCATGGGGGATGTTGCAGTCTCCACCTGTCCCAACTCTAGATGTAGCCCAAGTCTGCCCACTGGCAACGGGCTCCTGTTCTGTCTGTTCAATGGGAACTTTGTTCCTGAATGTCATGTTCAAGGGCATCCTACGAGACATCACACAAACTCTTCCTTCAGTGCAGTTGCCGCACATGAACTTGGAGAGGAAATTTTCTGGGATGCCTTAAAATAAGTCTTACAATATTACTGCAAAGAGCAGCAAGGTAGTGGCCTTACATACCAAAGCCAAGGAAGAATGCAACCCCAGAATGATTTCCAACAGGAAAGAGTAGAAGAATTTGCCTAATTTCAATCTAATCAATAGGTCCTAAAGCAGACACATAAAGACTCAATTCTTTACATGACTTTTAGAAAGCCAGAGACTTTTAGCAAAGATCTACACAACACAGACTTTTATTTAAGTGCTTGTATATGTCTGCTTGGCTGCATCAACTAGAAACACATTCTGGCCATGAGTAAGTAGTACCTGTGTCACTGAGAAACTATTTTCTCTCCATAATTTATGTGCTGATGCCAACAACTTTGGGCTTGAGAGGGCAGGAAACCTGATGACAAAGCATTTTTGGACTCTTCCCTGTCTGGCCAGGAATTGAATTGCTGACTTTCAGAGGAGGCAGCAAAGCTAATTCTGCTGAGGTTTTAACTGGAGGAGGAGAGGAGACAGTTGTTCATGGCTTGACTGATCGAAGATCATCTTGGGGATGAATAGCTAAGTCTTTGCAGAATAAATCCTTTACTTTTCTGTTCTCTTCATGTGTGACCAATGCCCTAATTTCTGTAGACAGAAATACTGAGTATAGTGAAATTAAAGAGGTGACCCAAGGAGAAGTGTGGAAAAAGAATTTGTTTTTGTGTACAGGGGAGGAGCCAACTACAAAGGCGACTCATATTCTGTCTATTGTGAAGTTGGAAGTGTTTAGGTTTTTACATCTGACATAGGTGGAATGTACAACAGACAACTTGAAAGCGTGCAATGCCACCAGTACCACAGTTCAGATGCTTCATAATGACATGCACTCAGTTATGTTAAATTGTATATTCTCTATCTTTTAAAGAGAAATGAAATGATGATTAATCTAGTAGTAACCTAACATCCACCTTCGGTCTTTTCTGTTTCTGCATTGCTGTTTTTCCATCAAGAAATTGATTAAATGGAATTTAAAATAATTAAGGGAACATGTAGGTCTGGTTATTTTGTGTTTGAAGTCTGGTAGTTCACAAGCAGCCAAGCCAGATTTCATCAAACAGCACTGAAAACAAACAATCTTTTCTATAGCAATAAATAATACATTAAAATGTAGCCTCAAGAGCTTACGAAGGACTTATTGATGGTTCCCCTTACGCTGATGAGACTGCTTATTGTTCAGAGCTGTGGTTTCAAGCATTTTGAAGGCAGAGGCCATATGAAATAGCAAACAATATTTTAATGAACTGAGTTCCTGGATACAGCAAAAGCCAAAACATGTTGAAATAACTGCTGACGAGATGGATATTTAAGAGAGCTTAAAGTTAAATCACCTTTAATCATTGTAGGGGCTATCTTCCTAAGCACGTGGAGGGTTTAACAGCACCGTTTCCAGTAAAGCACAAGCACAGAACTTGGTGAGTTTGACTCTGCTTTGGAAAGCCTCCTACAGCACAGTTTGTTTGGGTTTCTCTAATTTCCACATATTCCAACTTCACTAAACTCTCCATACACTGATATCTTTGTTATATCAACATCTGCCTAGAAAAGAACAATTTATATGAATAAGTGTGAATAGAAACTGCTTAGAAGACTGCAACAAGCAGAGTAATTAGATAATTCTTGTGTACTTATAGATCTGTATCAGTGATATCTATAGCTGCATTATTTGTATCCATCTGTCTCTATATAGCCATAATTCAGTGTGTTTCTATTGGAGGGATAGCATCAAGAACGGAGCCAAAATAAATACATTAAGTGGTATTCTTTACGTTTTTATAATTACATTATCACAGAACTGGAAGCTTGAAATGCTGGAGTATTTTACAGACAGAAAGTTAAAATCCAAATCCTCTCGCTGCCAAGACTTCCCAAAGCCGCCTTTTAACTGATGAACTGTATAAATCTCCAGCAACATTGTGATTTTTGTTTCAGTAGTTTCTCCAGGGATTCATCATTGAAGAGTTTGTTCTTACCAGAAAAGCTAAATCCTACTCATTTAAAGATAACAGTATCTTCCACTAAAACTGTCTCTATCCAGATATATAAAAGCATTACCCTGCCAATAGAGAACTGACAACATAATGAATCAACAATGAAACCTTAAGCTTGGAGAGCTTTAAGGTAAGTCTGGCTTGATTATAATTTATTCATGGATCAATCTAAAGGTAATTGAGCATATTATGAACTAAATAAGGTGCTCGTTTCCTAAGGGTAAAAAGTAAAGAGAATCCTCCACTTCACACTGCTGCAATTTTGATGGGTGCACTAGCAAGTAGCTGGAGTGGTGGAGCAGGCTAGTGAAGAGGGCAGTGCAATCTGCGTCAGATGCCCCAGACTTGAAGGTCCCTTCCAACCTCAGCTCTTCTATGATTCTATGACTTTATTTCTAACATCGAAACTGATCTCTGTACATATGTCTCCATGGTGTCATCATGGGTTGCTTATTTGCGAGCAGTCTTCCTGTCTTCTGCTAAGGGGCTGGATACCAGCTGCTGTTAGAAGCCCCAGCTTTCAGCTGACACAGGTATTGGGTTTGTGTGGCAAGCTTTTGGAAGCAGGAAGGTGAATGGGAAGCAGGGATGGCTTCTGTGAGAACAGATATCCCCCTGCAGCCCATGGAGGTCCATGTGGAGCAGATATCCCCCTGCAGCCCATGGAGGACCCCACATTGGAGCTGGTGGGTGCCCTAAGGAGACTGTGACCCCGTGTGAAGTATGCACTGGCAGGACTTGTGGCCCCGTGGAAAGAGGAGCCCATGATTCATTCTCTACATCCCTCTTGTGCACACTCAACATGGAAACAATTTTAAGTGACACTGTGATGTCCCTCATGAATCTGGGAATGGAGCTGAAGCCAACTTGTCTTATTTCGTGCACTTCACATTTGTCAAGTGTAGATGTTTCTGCTTGCACATAGCAAAACCAGGTAAGAAGAAGAATGAAGACTGAGAAATGTCTGACAAACCAAACTGCTAAAAGAGTACAAATTGCTCTACTGAAATATTCTATACCAGCTGCAGTAGAGATGCAGCAAACTAAGGCCCCCATACTCTGTACCTATGTCCAAACTTTGCCATGTAATATGTTTTAGAAATCAAATGAGAATTGGCTCTTCACTGTCTGTTTTCTGAACAGATCTTTTTCTGAAATCACTTAAGGAACTGCTTTCTCCCAGTGAAGGAGAGAAGAAATGAGGAGAAAATACAAATTCCCTAAAGGATTGGAACTGGCAAAGGTGGTCAACTGCCTTCACAGAGTCACAGATAGTTGAGATTATCCAGTCCAGCCCCCTGGTCAGAGCAAGGTGAGCTGCAGCAGGTTTCACCTGTTTGTCTGTGAGGATGCTATGGGAGACAGTGTTGAAAGCCCTGCTGAAGATAAAACTTACTGCTCTCCTCTCATCTACCAAGCCAGTCATCTCATTGTAGTAGGCTACTGAGTTGGTTAAATGTGGTTTTCCCTTCATAAATCCATGCTGACTACTCCCTTCCTATGAAGAACAGTTGATCTCTAGTTAGTTTAGCTATTCTCCCCAAATACACATGCAGAAAAGCTAAGCTTTATCCCTTTGCTGCTTGGTAGGACTGCATCTAGGAAGGTTCCTCATTGGCTTCAGAGAACTGGGGAGACCAGCAACTGGATAGCTAAAAGCTAAGAGTGAAAGAGCTAAGTGACTACCTTAGCCACAGTTAAAGCTGTGAAGATTGCAGACAAGTGTGAACAGCTTTAAAGAGGTGAAGCAGGACCCCTGAAAGTAGGAGCATGGTTCTGAAAGGCAATCAGGTAAGGGAAACATTAACATTTAAGTGAGGTAGACAGCTGCCCTCACCCAGGAGCTACAAGAATTTAAATCAGGTTTGTATGGGTCACTTTAGGTGCCCTCAGCACAAAGGTTTTAGTAATGTTTGACCCCATTTGTTCATGTGGAAAAGGTTTATGTTTGATGTGCAAAGTTTTCCAGAGAAAGCAGATTCAATGATTTTTACCCAGTTGCTTCTCAAGCCTTCAAGTTTCCTTGTTCTAATGTGCTCCAAATGGCTGCACATACCTAGAATCCTTATTACATCCTGCGTGTTCGTGACCATACCTTTCACTGCGCAGCAGTTTCAGTGGTCTGCCTCCATTCTCTTGCAGATTTACACCACCAAAAATGAAGATCAGTAAGGTTTCCTGAGGTGCTATCTGCTTTCTTCCTCGTTCTCAGAGAATACAATGAATCCAGTGTTTCCAGAGAGGAAGAAAACACCAAGTCCCAGTACCAAAGAACAGCAACAGTAATGACAATAAAATCTTGTCACAACATCAAGGTAGTTTGTGCTCCTTCTGGGACATCCCCCCTGCCCAATCCTACAATAAAACCTAAAGCGGCATTGGAGCACCGGGTGCAGTTCTGGTGTCCTCAGTATAAGAAGGACATGGAACTGTTGGAGCAAGTGCAGAGGAGGCCACGAGGATGCTTAGGGGATGGAGCAGCTCCTGTATGGAGACAGACTGAGAACATTGGGGCTGTTCAGCCTGGAGAAGAGAAGCTGCTGGAGACCTCAGAGCAGCTTCAGTGTCTGAAGGGGGCTACAAGGATGCCGCAGAGGGACCTTCATCAGGGACTGGAGCGATAGGACAAGGGGTGATGGGTTCAAACTGGAACAGGGGAAGTTCAGGTTAGATCTAAGGCAGAAGCTCTTCCCTGGGAGGGTGCTGAGGCGCTGGCACAGGGTGCCCAGAGAAGCTGTGGCTGCCCCATCCCTGGCAGTGTTCAAGGCCAGGTTAGACACAGGGGCTTGGAGCAACCTGCTCTAGTGTGAGGTGTCCCTGCCCGTGGCAGGGGTTGGAACTGGATGAGCTTTAAGGTCCCTTCCAACCCATTCTATGATTCTATGAATTCTGTTCCCCTGAAGGTGGAACATCTTCATAAATAACACACATCTTCATGTTCATATACGCATGTTTTGCACAAGCTTTCCCAACTAATTTCCTAAACTGCTTAACTAATGAAAGCTGCATACGTATGGCAATGGGGTAAGTGAAGCTACAATTTGTTATCCCTTTAGACATTCTTACTCTTTCAGACATTCAAAGCTAAATCCTCTCCAGTAGCTGCTCTTCTATGTGTCAGTCTGAATATACATGGAGAGGGCCCTTAACACCAAGGAGTCATCCAGACGGCGGTAGGATTCATGTCAAGACTTCCAGCAGGGAATCCTGCAAGAGTCCTCACCACGGCATGGAGGTTATGTGCCGCTGGGAGGATGGGCTACCACTCCATCATTTTCCACCTGATAGTGACTTTCCTGGGACAGCACCATTTGTCACAGACCCCAGAGCCGCTGTGGTTGGTTTGGTAAGAAGCCGCAGAGGACTTGTCGCCTGTATTACAGGGTTCACACATGGTCACAGCTCTGTTTCTTAGCGCTGAGACATCACTGCCTTTAATGATGCGGAAAAGCCTTCAAAATAAAGGGCAGAACACAACAATTTTCAGAGACAAAGTGAACTCTGCCTTTCAGTTATTTGAATTTCTTTTTGCTCTTGGAACTTTCATTTGCTTCATAAACAGCACTGGCTCAATACTCTGCAATTACTGCACATTCACTTGCTCCTGTAACCTCTGCTCCCCACACTGGGCGTGTATATACCAGTGCATTTAGTGTATTCAGAGCATTTAGTTACTCAACTATTCTGCCTGCTCTTTAGCCCATGATTATTTAAAGCGGGTGAGCTAACCCCCAGCCCTGCAGTAATTCTGAGACCAAAAGGAACATTAATGTGTGTTCTAGGAAAACATATTGCTGTGACCTCGCCTTGAGATAGATAGTTCCATGCTTGAGCGTGCAGATAAAACCATTACTTAAAATAACAATTATTTCTCCTTTCATCATTTTTCTCACCCTGACAACTTTTTCTCTACTAGCTCAAAATCATGAACAAATTATTCTTCGTGCTCTGCCTCAAATGTTTGTTTTTTAGCAGCTTTTATGTATATATATATGCACCAAGTGATGGAAAAGATTTTAGGATTATAGGCTTACTATAGCGCAGCAAAAACTTACATTCTACAAATGTACTGAAGTCATGAAATATTCATCAATAAACCAAAAAGGAGTTAATATTTGAAGCAAGCTTAGACATTTACAATCAAAAGCCAGGATGACATAGATGATAAAGAAAACGTTACCTTCTGGGGTGAAGAAAAGAAGATACTGATACACATTACTGTGCTACTTCATGAACATCTGGCAGTCTGTCACTTAATAGACAACAACATCTCCTCTAAACAGAAGAGACTTGAATTCATCAGGGATTCCTGTAGTACAGTATGTGCTTAACTTAAGTACCTGCTTTCTGTGATTTCCATAGATTACCATATTCATGACGCTGCGGAGAGAACGCATTCTTCTCACTCTCTAACCAGAACATGCAGAAGAAATTAAAACACTGGCAGGCACTTTGTCTCCAGTTTGTTGGACGTGTGAGGAAAGGACTTTCCACCCAGTTATGCAGATGAAACCCTGTCAGCTAAGCGGCAGCAGAGCCAAGATGTCAACAGGATGGCTACTAGCAAATATATGACAGACGAGCAAACACAACTGTGTTCAAACGCGGTTGCGAGGCGGGGATGGGTATCAGCTGAGCCTCGGTATTGGAGAAAACTTTGTGCAAGTAGGATTTTGTACTTCTACTGTTACAGAAGTAAATCCACAGCGATCCAGTGTTTGCATTTTCGTGTGTCTTTATACACAGCAGCGTACCCATACCCGTGCGTTCAGCTGATACACTCGTTAATGTTGTAAATTACTCAATGACACAAAGAAATGCCATTGCTAGATACTTCTACCCACCTTCTCCTCCAAGCTGGCTGGTAACGGAGCTGTTCAGAGCAACCCTAAAATAATCTGTTTCTATGGATTTAACCATCCTCTTCTGGGGGTATATGTGCTGAGGAGATGGAACGCTCGCAGTAACTGATGACTTTTCCCAGCTCCTTCCAAAGAAGTTCCCTAGGTGATAGCTAGACTATTAAAAGGAAACAAAAATACACCTCTTCTTACAACTATGAGCAAGCACGAATTTCCCCGCTGCTCTGGCTAAATTAGTGGTTCCCAACCAACCTGTCAACCACCGATGCTGCTGACCCAGCAAGGGGTAGTGGAGCTGTATTAAGCTCAATTTGCTAATTCCACTTGAGCTCAGTGAGCTGGGTCGGGCACCAGGAGCAGCCTAACCCTGTTTCTCGAACCACGAAGCCCTGTGAAGCTGCATTTAAACCGCCTGCACGACCCATGTGAACCTGTTCAAAAGCTCCTTGAGCAACTTAACACTACCACGCAGCCCGAGGGCAAACTACATCCTGTGGGCAGGATGAGGTGAAATACACACTGTCTGCTCCTCCTTAGCTCTCCCACATTCTCTTCCAGCATCTTCCTGGTGCAAATACAGCTTTAGACACCCTGTAGTATCGAAGAGACAGAAAGTCCGTGTATGCAGCATTTTCTATACGTAAAAATATACAGTCTAATCAATCACACCCATCAAATTCGTGCCCTTGGGGGAATGGGAAACTAGGCAATTAGCAACCACCTCTTCCAGCCTCTGGGAAAAGCCCAAGATTTCGAACACTCTATAAGGCTTTGAGTACATTCACTAAAATAACCACTGCTGCCACTGTGAGCAAAGAAAAAGTGTTTTCACCATTGCTGAAGTAGCTGCTACATTTGCAGCTGAACCAAGCTGCAAATTTACCTACCCAATACTTTTTGCTGACAGTGAAACCCTTCACGGGTGGTAACAGCATCCACTTCTTCCATCTGCTGGCACCTTTGCAGGTATTTGGGTTGGTTTTGCTTTGATTTGTGTTTATCCTGCCCTTTTGTTTTGCATGGAAGCTCCAGATTTATTCCCAACACGTCTGTACTGTAACAGCAGATCATCTCGATAGATCTAGAAATAAACCCTGCTTTCCCCTGGTAGATCACACATCACGTAACTATCCTTGTATTATTGCACTAATAGATTACTGAGATGCAAACCACTGCTAATAATTCCTAAGCAAACCTTCTTCCACTTCAGATTCATTGTAATCCATCTCTTGTGGCAGATGAACTACAGCACTTATTCTCCTCTTGCACAGACTACAATGCTTTCCCTCATCATCACACAGTAATCCTTCCATCTCTACTCCACACAATCCTAATTTAAATGTAAAGTATTCAGTGCAGACAAATGAGCTCTAGTCAGCTCTTGCAGCTCTGACCAAGGAGCCCACCGTTGCTTTTACAGCCTTCAAACTCAAAAATACAATTCTTTTTATCATCACCTCAATAAAGCCTAAACTCACTAAAATTTCCTGCAAAGAGTCAGAATACAAATAGATCCGGTATTAATAGCAAGTGCTTCCAGCCCTAGATAGTCAGAACTCCCACTTTGGTTGGCGAGAGGTAGGATGAGAAAATGCTGAATGCTCTCCTCTGAAGAGTTTGGCTATTCTGGTTTGATTAAGGCCTTCCAACAGCTTTGAAAATGTGACAAATCAACACATCACATATGACATTCAGAAAGAATGATGAGAATAGAGCCAGATGGTAAAGTTGGGCTGGTCCACGGACAGAAAGGGAGGATGAATTTTGATCATCCGAAGTTATTACAACTTTTAAACAGGTCTGAAAAGGGATGATCGCTAAACTGTTTAAAATCAATATTACATCAGACATCAATAATGCATCACAAAAGTGATCCCTCTGCTGAACTGATGTAGATGCTTCCTACGTCGCCATCAAGCAGTGAGGAGCTGTCAGTGCATAGGTACAAAAGTAATAGATGCTGTATAAAAACCTAATGTAGACAGAGAAGTGATTATTAGAATAAACCTTCCAAGTCCCCCTCCAGAGCCTTTCTTGCATATTTCTCTGCCTTTATAACAGCTAAATCATAACATCTAAAATATCATTATATTCTGAAAACCACATTACAATGGACCTATATTCTAAAATGCTGATTTGATCAGGTTTTCACTCAAGTCAATCAGAGAAAGAATTTGATTTTAAAAGCTCTAACATGGGCATCATTGGAAATACAGATCACATGCATCCATAGCTGTATTTTTAAACATCACTTTTTATAACAGCTTTAAAATGAGTTTTGATCATGGTACTACGAGACTTAGGCACAGTTAGGCATGTGAGTATATGCACTCACCTTGCCCTCTGCTATTAAGTATAACCACAATCACATACTGCTTCATCCACTTTTTCACTGGTTATGTGCTCCTCAGAGACAAACTACAGAGGCATCTTTCCCTCCTGTCCTGATCCTACAGGCTTTTATGCATGGCTGACCTTTAAACATGCAATAGTTACACTGTCTGTGGTTAAGCCTCCATGGGGGAACCGGGACCATGTCTCGCTGGCTGACCACAACTAACCCACTCTTCTTGGACACACACATATGGTTCCACCTGACTTCATCACCGGAGTTAAAGGTTCCTAATGAAAGCTAAAATGGAGCATGCAGTGTGTATCTCTTCTGCACTGTTTGACAAAACTCATGCCTTCAGCTGTTCTGCACCCAGATAGTTCCAGATAACACACCTCTTCACAGATCCAGTGATCGTGCAAGTCCTACAGCCCTTTGCTACTCCAAAACCTGCCTTACTGAAAAATTCTCATCCTCATTTCAATTCTAAAAGCAAAATTATTTTGGTTTCTTGACGTAATTCATCTTGTTAAAAGTTCTGCCAGGTATTTATAGTGCTTCAATCTACTGCTCAGACAAAATCATTGGTAGCCTTTCGACCATAAGACAGCAAGGGAAACAATATTCTCTATTTAATGCAGCTTCTCTACATTAATGCTGCCTACAACAGCGCTGCTGCTGTAAAGGTCACAGATGACATAATTTATATTATTATAGATCATCCATGTCATCTGTCTGCCTGGCTTTTTTGTCTCCATATTTTATAGAGGTGCCCTGAATTGTGCTGGATAAAAATCCTCAGAGAGATTCGGAGCGGCTTATAAAGCCACGAGCAGCCGCCACACGGGAGAGATTTGCTGCTTCTCCTCAGGAAGGCTGGGACCATTTCCTGCATGAGTGAACAAGGAATACCCAGGCTCCACTGTGTCCAAATGCAGCTTGATAGTGGTGCCACCAGAGTGCCTGATCCTCAGCACACCATCTGCTGCAAAACGACTGTCAAGCCGCAGCAGTTCCACTGATGCAGCAAAGGCTTGGGTCTGAGATCTGTGCTTTGGCTGGTGTTGCACCTATACAGCTATGGCAGTGATCCCAGCCAGCTACTGGTATTCCTCTACCAATGGTCTGATCTCCAATTGCACCTTCTTCCACCTGTATCTACCCTAATGGATGCTCAAAATGGACCGAGATAGTTACTGTCTTTAATTCTTATATCTAATGTATTTGCAAATATATGTGTTGCGTCAAAAACTGAAAATACTTTGATTTTTTCAGATGGAAAGCATATGACCTCCTGCAGGTCTGTATAATGCCTTGTTAAACTGCTAAAGACTGTGCATGTGGGCAGCTTCCCATCTCCTCCCCCTTCCCATCTGACCTGTGGCTCTGGAAAACCTCAGCAATGAGACACATGTCCTTACTTTCCCTTGCCTTATTGCTGTTTCTCCGAGTCCAAGTGCTCTCCTATCTGCATCTCTGTACCCATCTCCAGCTCTCATGCGCCCAGAAGACACCCCAGACCTTCAAAACACCATGTAGACACTTTGCTACAGGGCTCTTGCTGCTTGCCACCTATTAGTGTTCAGTTTTCTGACTTTTTGTGTGTATCTGTCATGAATTGTTTGCCCCAGTTTAGTCATATGCCTCATTCATTCACTTCATTTAGTTAAAAGCAGAGTATGGCTTCTATAGGTACGTAGCAAATAAAAGGCGGACGACGGACAATGTGGGCCCTCTCCAGAAGCTATCGGGAGAACTGGCTACCCTGGATTTGGAGAAGGCTGAGGGTTTCCTAATGACTTCTTTGCCTCAGTCTTCACTAGCAAATGCTCAGACCACACCACCCAAGTCTTGGAAGGCCAACGCAGGGACTGTGAGAATGAAGATCTTGGGCAGTGTTCAAGCCAGGTTGGACAGTGCCTTGGGCAACATAGTTTAGTGTGAGGTGTCCCTGCCCATGGCAGGGGGTTGGAACTGGATGATCTTAAGGTCCTTTCCAACCCAAACTAGTCTATGATTCCATTTGTGTGTTATCAACATTTCCTGGTATTCTAATTCATTCAACTTCTCTTGGAAATTTACACTGTCCTGCTGGTATTCTGCTGGTTCTACTGCACAGTCTCACGCTGTATGTTTTTGTCAGCACTTTCAGAGTCTCCCAAAATGCCAGCAGTGCCTTTGGTATCTGTTCAAGTGGCCAGCTGGCATTCAGGCTCCCCTCTTAGTTTGAAGTTCACGCTTGTGCAAATGGCACCGAAAGTTTATTTCTGCTCTTGTGTAGTACATCAAAGCCTACACAAGAGCTCCAGAATCCCATTTCCTGAGCCAGTTTGTTTCCCTGATGTGATGCATTTTTACTGTTTGCTATTGCAAGCAAGCTTTGGCAAAACAGCTTTCTTGCCAACGCAAAAAGATCCTGTCTGCGAGACAATCACCAGTGGGTTTTTCTTCTCTGCTTTGTGCTAATGCATTTATGTTTGCACAGAATTCTTTGTCTATGCAAACATTTCCTTTTCTGAGTGCTTAATGGCTTCTGCTTCTGCTCCGCTCATGGTTGGCCTTGGCTCGTTCACAGCAGCTCTGCATTGCTGCAGTGCTGCTGCACCAGCTCTCCTGGTGCCTCTCCATTCGTGTTTCAGTTCGGATCAGGGGTACACCTTCGGAGGTCTGGTTATCTCTATGTACTGCACTCTGGTTCTTAGAGGAGAGCAGTCTCAGAGAGCAAAACCTGCACCTTATTTTGGATGACATGAAAGTGAATGTGTGCTCCAGGAGTGCACCTAAAATGGGCGGCAGCTGCTAATGGGCATTAAGGCCATGAGGTCAGACCAGAGCTAGAACATAGTAAAAACCCCTGGAACGTATGTTGTGTGGACACCAGTCTGCAGTATCAACCACTTCATCCTGCAACTCCATTCCTATTTGGCCTACTTGTATAGAATCACAGAATGGTTTGGATTGGAAAGGACCTTAAGATCATCCAGTTCCAAAACCCTGTCACGGGCAGGGACACCTCACACTAGAGCAGGTTGCTCCAAGCCCCTGTGTCCAGCCTGGCCTTGAACACTGCCAGGGATGGGGCAGCCACAGCTTCTCTGGGCACCCTGTGCCAGCACCTCACAGAACTCCTTCCTTAGATCTAACCTGAACTTCCCCTGTTCCAGTTTGAACCCATCACCCCGTGTCCTGTCGCTCCAGTCCCTGATGAAGGTCCCTCTGCAGCATCCTTGTAGCCCCCTTCAGACCCTGGAAGCTGCTCTGAGGTCTCCAGCAGCTTCTCTTCTCCAGGCTCAACAGCCCCAATGTTCTCAGCCTGTCTCCATACAGGAGCTGCTCCATCCCCTGAGCATCCTCGTGGCCTCCTCTGCACTTGCTCCAGCAGCTCCATGTCCTTCTTACATATGCACCAATTCTTAATGGCAACATGGCTTTTGAGTGCTTTCATTTGAATCAGTGCAACTTTGTCACACCTCCAAACCAAATATCACCCACGAGGATGCAATGAACTCATGGGGTAGCTGGTTTGTATCATTTGGAAAGACAGTGAGCTGTCATTTGTTTTTTGATTGGCCATACTTGGATAACACATACATACACATAGATATTAGTCACACCATACAGAAATATGGCTATTGCTCACACATTTCTATTATATTCCATTCCATTCTCTTTTAGATAGAATATATTTCTTGAGATTTTCTACATATTCTCACTGGTGTTCTTGATTTTGGAGCCTCAGGCTGTGAGAGCTCTTTTTCCCAGTGCTGCTCTTACTGTCATCCAATACAGCTCACTTTTATGTCCATCTGTCCATCTTTCATGCCCACTCACATATTACCATAATCACTGCTTGCTTGCTTGCTTTCTAGGCTTTTGCAAGACTGAGTCTATATCCACATTCACATTCCAGGAGTAAATCTAAGTCTATATTCACGTTCCAGGAGTAAATCAGTGCCTGGGGATGTTCCTGGGAACAAGGATGTTGCCATGTCTCCTAACAAAGCATTACAGCATTTCCTTGCCCGCTTTTGGCCTGTGCTGACTATCACTGTCCCAGGCAATTCCTGGAGAGGCTTTGGAAGTTGTCGTGCTCCAGGAGCTGTTCCCAGCAGGCACCCTGCCTGCAGCCAACCTGCTTTGGAGACTACCAGCTTCTCATCATCAGCACAGGCAGCTTGGTGCCAGCTGGCCTAAGCACCTAGGGATATTCCTGGGCACATTGAATCTGAAAGTACAAACAGATCTCTCCTTTCTGAAGTCAAGTGCCTATAGGAATCACTTCTGATGTCAGTGCCCAGGCAGAATGAAGTAAAGCAGTGTAACAGCCACCTAGTTTCAATAAGCACTATTCTCTGCCACCAGGGACTTTCTGGAACTGGAGTTACAAAGCTTAATGCAAAACCATAAACAGTATGTCCTAGTGTGGAGAAATTTATCACGGATATCACCACGTTTGTTGGCATTTAAGGACATCTCTTTTGTCTTATCCTTTTGAAAAACAAAGTGCAAATACAGCTGTAAAACCCCAAGAAAACAAACCATTTCCAGCATGAGCCAAAGTATGAGCTGTATCTTCAACCTAGTCTTAAAGCAAGCGCCTGCATCAGGTGTGTCTTTAAAGTAAATGACTTCTCCTTTCTACAGCTACAGTTCAGGTTAGATCCAAGGCAGAAGCTCTTCCCTGTGAGGGTGCTGAGGCGCTGGCACAGGGTGCCCAGAGAAGCTGTGGCTGCCCCATCCCTGGCAGTGTTCAAGGCCAGGTTGGACACAGGGGCTTGGAGCAACCTGCTCCAGTGTGAAGTGTCCCAGGTTGGAGCTGGATGAGCTTTAAGGTCCTTTCCAACCCAAAGCAGTCTGTGGTTCTATGATTCTAAGTGAAATAACAGCTTTACAAAGTCAGTGTTGATGATTACTTCCATGGGAACGCAGCTTATTCAACAGGATTTGCTGTCAACTGGGTGTTTTCCTAAAGAAAACTTTGCTTCAAAGTCTTTACACATTTCCCCAACAGGAATGAGTAGATTTGGGGGTCTGCTGACTCCTCTTTATGAGAATGAAACTCATCTGAGATATGCCAAATACTTGCCGGGTACCACTGCTGTGCTGGAAGACACAACACGCAGACGTGTTGAAATACTTTCTGCAAGCTGAGGTTTTCCAGACTTCCACAACTGCTGCCACGTCACACTTGCCTTTCTTTTACCTCCTAGTAGAAGGTAAATCACAGTGATGATAAATCCTTCTCTACAAATGCAAAGCGGAGCTAAAACTGGAACTGCTGTGGCAATTCTCATTTACCTCTTTCCTTGTTGTTAACTCCTACACAAGCCGTGTGCCATTAGTGTCCCCTGGAAAATAGTGTAGCTCCCTTCAGGCTTCCCCCATGAAACCAGATGCAGACACTGCGTTCAAGCCTTAAAAGACTTCTGATTTCTTTGCAAGCTGGAGTAAAGAATCTACCCCTGTAGCGAGACAAAGAAAAGTGGGTTTCGACCTTTATCTGAAGTCCCTGATTGCTGTGATAAGGGGTGAAGAATAATTTAAGATCCCATCAGCTATAACAGATCACAGGAAAATTTAAAGTAGCCTCTTTTTTTAAAATCTTACTGTTCTTATGTATGTAAAAGCCATCAGGGACACAAACAAAGCTGAACTTTTGGGCTGAGCTCACTTCACAACTAGCACCATGGTTCCAACACGGATCAATAAGCTACCTATTATCCTTCAGAATTCCTCGAGGATTTAAGGCCAGGCTAACACCACAACGTTAAATATCCATCACCAGCCTGCCCCATTTACCCAGCCCCTGTTACACCCGGTGGTCAGGACCGAGCCACGAGGGTACCAGCCTGCACCACAGCAGGGTTCGTGGTTCAGGGCAGAGCATCCCCCAGGCCTGCACTCACAGGGCAGGATGGGCAGAGGGTGGCAAGAGGGCCTTGGAGGGCAAGCCAGGAACAGCCACCGTGGAGGAGCCATTGTAGGAGAGAGAAAGCCCTGAAATAGTTTGAAGCTCTTGGCAACTATTTCTGAGAGACTTTCCATGGGAAAAGTTCAAGTATCGACAACTCCAATGGATTTGGGAGGCGGAAACATCCCCACACACTGGGATGAAAACACTGAGCTGCAGAACTTTCTGTCTGGGAGAATGGAGGGAAGCTGTGCTACTCGAGCCAGCAGCCTTCCCCGCTGTCCATGCTGCCTTCAACATGACCATTTGGTATACTACTCACTTCCCAACAGGAAAAAGAGGGTAGCACTGTTGAGAGCAATCGTGTTGTTTTCTCTCTGGCTTTCCAGTGAATGGGGCCACGCTCTGGGTTGAAAGTGACTTCAGCCTAAAAAAAGGAGCTGCCATTTAGTTCACCACCATTATTGTACTTTCATTGTAATGCTATTTAACTGCTTACCACTTTGATGTGTACGAGTAAAACCTGTCACCTCTGAACTGGAAATAGTTTCCTAAAACCAAGGAAAACCTTTGCAGACGATAATCATCAGAAATCAGTTTTGTACTGATTGAGCTAAAACTAAGTAGTCTTCAGCAATGTACTGAAAATATGGCAGTGTTGAAGCAGATGTTTACAAGTGCTGTTAAAACCAAGATCCTTCATTTTCTTAACTCTAAAAAGGAATTCTATCCCCTCATGACTGTAAAAGCCAAGTAGAACCCGAACGCAATAAAACCGTCCCAGCCTAATATTTTAATGCAGTTGTTCAATAATTTCTATTTCTTTGCATTATTTTGACTTTATTATACTTTTATAATACCCTCAAATATACCCATAAAACTTTACAGCCCTTTTCCAACAGCATATGCCGTGTGTTGTGAAGAGAAGCCTGTTTATGAGCTGCAAAACAGGAAGAAAATTCAAGTATCCTTATGGGACTGAAGCAGGGAGAGTTAACTATGGGTGCGAGCAGAGATTTTGGTGTCTCTACTGCTGCCTCTCTAATTCTTGAGTCTCCAATTGCATCATAAAGTTATCTTGGGGTGGGCTGATAACACTGTACAACCTCTCACTGCTTGAAACTGAAAGCAAGTATTTCACAACACAGTCCCTTTCACAGCAGTAACCTAGTATATGTCGGCTAAATGAACAAAGCTAGCCTTGAGTGAATTCAAAATGAATTTTAGCTGAACTTTTATTCCACTGGAGACATGGAAGCAAATACTCAACATACCTACGTACCATTTAAGAACCATTTGTCATATCCTGATCCAATTCCACTCCCTAAATGAACATCCATCAGTTGAGATAGAATCTAACAGCAGAAGCTTACTTGTCTTTGAGCTAGATGGCCTTAAATGTGGCTGGGCACAGCTCTGGGTTTCTAAGATGAACTTTCAGCAACAGCCTCTGTGGCTGACACCGTTTTGGGGCAGAGTGACCACATGAGGTGGCCACATCAGCTGTGGCATCCAAGCATTTGGAGTCCTCTAGTCTTTTCCTGCAGCCCTGACTCCATCAAGGGGGAAACTTGCTGGAGTTTCAGGACATACTTGCAATAAGCCTGGTCAGTATTTCCCTCTTTGCTGCCTGTTTGCTGGAGAAGGACTGATCTCCCCGGCTGAGAGAGCGTGTGCTTTTGGAAACAGCTTTCTGCACCCTCCTTTGACAGTGTGTTTCTGCTTGTCGAGTGTTCAGTGTCTGAACCATACATCCACCCCAGCACAGGTCTCTAGTACCATGCTCCAAAATCCAGACCTGCACAGATCTTAAACCACATCTGGAGGCAAACAAATCCCACTCTGTGTGTAACATTCGACTATTCCCATCTCTTAGATATCTAACTTCAAGGGCAATTCGGCCAGTCAGACACAGCAAATTAAGACCTCTCCCTGTGGATGACATCCCCTCCCTCATGCTGGAGGGAAGGGGTGTCATCCAGAGGGACCTTGTCAGGTTTAAGAGGTGGGCCAATGTTGGAGCAGCTCTGCTCTGGGGACAGGCTGACAGCCTGGAGAAGAGAAGGCTCCTTAAGGGTAGACCTTAGAGCAGCTCCAGTGCCTAAAGGGGCTCCAGGAAACCTGGAGAGGGGCTTTGGACAAGGGCCTGTAGGGACAGGACAAGGGGAATGGCTTGAACCTGCCAGAGGGGAGATCGAGATGAGCTCTGAGGCAGAAGCTCTTCCCTGTGAGGGTGCTGAGGCGCTGGCACAGGGTGCCCAGAGAAGCTGTGGCTGCCCCATCCCTGGCAGTGTTCAAGGCCAGGTTGGACACAGGGGCTTTGGGGAACCTGCTCTAGTGGAAGGTGTCCCTGCCCATGGCAGGGGGTTGGAGCTGGATGAGCTTTAAGGTCCCGTCCAACCCAAACCAGGCTGGGATTCAATGATTCCATGGTATCAGGACAGTTAAGCTGGATGCTTAAGACTGTGCTAAGACTCCACTGCAAACTAAATGCTCAATTGTGCACTAAAACTTATGTTCCCCATGAGTGCAGAATTCTGAACCAATACTCATACAGCCAAAACAGTGGTCATGACTGCACAGAGACATCTCCTAAACTGCCATTTAGGAACTAGACAACTGCAGACACAGACTGGATGGGAAGGAAATGCTTTTTTTAACTTGAGGCAGACTTTCAAGCTTTTCAGACTGCGTGTTCATCACTCACATGTTGTTATAAATACCTCTGTAAACTATTCACACGATGCAGACAAAAATACCTCAGTGATAAACAACAGACGAATACATTAGGTCCTATGGAAAAATGTAAACACTATACTTCGCCTCCATCTGCTCAATCCTGGTCATTAAGCCCAAAATCCAGCAGCAGGCACAGAAGCCCACCCACAGACGAGGCACTGAAAGCCAAAACCCAAGCTCTAACAACATTGCTAACAAAATGTCTATCAAATGAATGATTCTGACTTTGTTGTGAACAGACTCTCTGTTGGGAAGGGACCCTGCATCAGGGACTGGAGCGATAGGACAAGGGGTGATGGGTTCAAACTGGAACAGGGGAAGTTCAGGTTAGAGCTAAGGCAGAAGCTCTTCCCTGTGAGGGTGCTGAGGCACTGGTACAGGGTGCCCAGAGAAGCTGTGGCTGCCCCATCCCTGGCAGTGTTCAAGGCCAGGTTGGACACAGGGGCTTGGAGCAACCTGCTCTAGTGTGAGGTGTCCCTGCCCGTGGCAGGGGGTTGGAGCTGGATGAGATTTAAGGTCCCTTCAACCCAAACCATTCTATGGTTCTGTGGTTCTGTGAGAGGGGAGTTCTGGAGCATGAGCCCTTTATTAGCCCTGCTCTGTTCCACCCAGAATGACGTCTCTGAGGGACCGTGCTCACTCCTCCCGGGTGCTCTTTTATACATGTTGGTTACTAAAGGCACACTTTTGCTGTGGTTGCCAAAGGACTTCTTGTAATGGGTAAGTTTAGAGGTTTCAGAATATCATTCAGCTTATGGGAATGGCATGTGAGTTGTTTACAGTGTAGTAATACACTACGGAGTGATAGTAGAAGAGGAGATGTAGTTACATTTGTGCTTATAGAGCTTTGTGGGGTGACAGGAAGCCTTCTGCTGTCCAATTTACTGGGCATTTCAAAGTGTCACAATACCTGGGTTAGCCTTTCGGTCTGGAATTGTGAAATCTACCTTTTGGCATGTATTTAGTATTTAAAATGAGAGCACGGCTCTTCAGAAACCAGCAAGTAACGCTCTGCCTCCACTCTCTACACTGTGATAATGGGGAGTATAAGTAAATGAAATTAGAGTTGATATGTTCCAGAATTCAACTAGTTTGAGCTCAGCTGTAACCTTGAGTGATCTAAAAACAAGGATTGTTTCAGTGATTCTCTTTTCTGGGTTTCTCATGCATGCAGACAGCCTATACAGAACAACAAGGGATTTTATAGCTTTTCTGTAGAAATAAATCAGCAACTCGGAATATAACGTAGTAATAGGAAGAAAAAAGAAAGCATTAATTATTCCAAGCAGTCAAACAGGCAAGAGACAAAATGATTAATGAAAGAACAGATACATGAGACGACATACCCTGACCGATAGATGGGTTATGCAGTGACTTCACTGCATAGCTCCAAATGTGGCAATGAAGAACAGAGCTGTGGCATAAAAATTAAAAGGGGGCTATTTCGTTAGAAACTCATCTGCTGAGTTGAATGAAGGGCAAACAAGGTCTTACCTATGTGAAGATTAGACCCACCTTCTTAATAACAGCCAGGGTAGGTGTTCTTAAACATCAACCATCCGAGTACCCAAGTGCAATCAGCCTGAATGAGATCCCAAGAAATCAATACAATTCTTGCCAGGCCCCTTCAAACTATTACAGAGCCCCAACGTGCTGCGGAGCAGCAGATTACAGGCTGGCTGTAATTGTTCCCTGCAACAACTCAGACACAGGTCCTGGCCCTTAATGAATTCTGTACAGCATGAATAGGTCAGCAAAGTGCAGGAATCTCTGTTCTCAACTCCTGCATGTGGAAACGGTGTGCCCAACAGCACTGTTCAGCTGCTGGGGGCAGTCGCCCTGCGCCAGTGTATGGCTAATGGGCAACGAAACAAAGACATTCTTAGTCTGTCTGTTCACAAAAACACTGCTCTGACTGCTGAGGCATCCGTGGGGCTGGATCAAAACCACACAAGATTACAGGAAAACCTGCAAGGGCTTTTCATAGCCGTGCAAATAGGCAAAGGACACATTCCTGTTCCTTAAGTATGATCTTAATCCTTAAGCAATAAAAAAAGACGTTTCAATTGCATATTATTAGCTACTGTTAGCTCCAGTGGCTTACACTGAGTCACTATCAAAACACTTTGTTAGGAGGCAGTGGCTTCCAAGGAACCCTAGCGTGCAGCTGAAACGCTGGAAAGGGCCATAGGCTCGTGCAAGTCTGACAGGAAAAGTCTGCAAGTCCAGCACATACTCCTGGCAACCCAAAATTTCTCCCAGCAGTACTTAGGCTTCATGTGTTCAAGCTTTAAAAGTCTCCCCTACCTTTAATTCAAGCTTTAAAAATCTTCCCCACCTTTAATCTCAGCAACACAGCAGGAAACTTCTATCATTCCCACAAAGAGGCTTTCCTTCCAATCAGGGTAATTTTTCTCTTGCTCTTCCTGAACAATTCCTTTCTTTTCTCCAATTCAACTCCTCAGTCTTGGTGCAGTTCTCACTCTACAGCATCAAATCCCCTTCTCTCAATTGATTGCAAACTTCAAATATTTGTAGACCGCTCAGTTCTCCACCTCTTCTCTTTACATGCATCATTTAGGCAGGACATATGGACACATAAGAGTTTTAGCTTCTTTAGCCTCTCCCCATAGATCACTCCTTCTAGATTCCTTGTACATACTTCCTTACTACACTTAGGCCTGTGCTTAAGGGCCAAATCTGTTCCTAAGAGAATCGGGAGATGCTGTAGCCAATTTTTAACTCCAAACTAGCACAAGAATAACACAACTCTTGGAAAACAGGCTGAAAATGAATTCTCAGTCTGCTGTCTATGACCAATACCCCAAACTTCGTTTTGTGCTTTCCTTGCACAGAGCACCGTGGCCCACAGAGCATGCTGCTGTCCAAGTAAAAGGGACAACGATTCTTCCAGAAGCTAAAAAAGCCCATGTCTTTACATGCACATCAGTAATATGGCTGTGACTTGTACCATAAAGAAAATGGGAATACATAAACAGAAGTAGGTTTTACTAATGATAGCTACCTGTAGATACAGAAGAGACATTTCTGATTTCGTAGATGTTTCTAAGCCATCTGGATGCCTGTAGGATATAGCCTGCAACTCCATAAGACTACATCTCATATAATATCAAGCATTTTACCAGTGCTTTATGAATAAAAAGACAGTTAGAAGTACTGCTTAGAAATATACAATATTGTTAACAAATGACTTCTCTCACTAGGGGTAGGTTCTAGAGGAAGAATTTCCTCTCATCAGGTTCTCAGCCTAGTAATTACAGCTTGCAGTTTGAAAGGCACAACCTTGCTTTCACGGATGCAATTTGCATCCAAATCTGCACTTAGGAAATCAGGGAGAAGAGTTTTGCACACAGAAATTAATTGCTGGCCACATTTTCTCATGCTTGAACTGTAGACAATTAACTATCCATCACTACTGACCACGGCTTTACCCAGGGAGGACACAAACTAGCACCGATCCCATGCGCGCTGCGGTGTCTTAAATATCCCCAAACTCCAGAAGCTTCACCTGACAAAGAAAAACCTCTTCGGCAGTAAAAGCTGGTACAGAACTGAAGGTTGGAGAAAGAGGGTGGAGAGGGAGAGGGAAAGAGAGAGACTGATTTGCTCTCAATGAATATGAAAAAGCTGATCTCTGCCATTGAGGAAAATTCTTGCTCCAGCCAGTGCTGACTGATTGCGATGAGGAATGCTTTATCACCAAGATCCAGACACCCTTTCATACGGTGATTATTATTCCTGTCATGACCCTCTGGTCATCAAGCCACAGTGGCTTTTGTCACGAAACAACTATCCAATAAGGCATAATCTAGGAATAAGCCTGTAGCATAATATCTTCTACTTGCTTATACACACAGTGGGAAGAGACAAATCTTCTTCCTGTGAGTTATTACCTGCTCTAATCCACTTTGGAAACTAGCAGTATTTCCTTAATTTTGTGAAGCATGCAAACATGCTTTTCACAAGACACTGCTACCTGAATAGCTCAGCCCAGAGCTGAAAGCAAATCTAAAAGCTCTCTCAGGTAGTAACTATTCCCATTAAAACTTGATAAGGGCACGCAAAGGCTGAACTGTGTTTAATTACATATTGTCTTCTATAAGGCTGAGGTCTGGCCTAATTCCTGATGTTATTCTTGGAGCAACAGCTCTGACAAACAGAGGTAACGCATATACAAATGCATACACAAAGCCTCAGGGAACAGCACCTATCAGCATTAGCTGTTTCAGTCCCTATGCAACAAAACAATGCTGACTTTTTCAGAATAAAGATGTTTTACATTAATGCCACCATTGTCCATATTATTATTATTAATTATCCAACCCCAATATCCTGTAGAAGGCATTTAACCTTGCGTGCATTATTTCTCTGCCTCTTCTAATTCAGCTCCTTGGCGCGAGGGGCTAACACAGCAGTTGCAGAGAGCGGGCACCGTGCTGGAAGCATCCAGGCAAAAAGGGTTGGGAACCCCTGCTCTGGGAGCAGATGTGAGAAGCCACGTCTGGCCACGCAGGCCAGCTCTTTTTATGTCTTTTCTGGCCTTATTGCTTATGCAGATCACTTTACACGAGGGCTGTTTGGAATGGTTTTGTCCAACCAGCAAGCTAACCCCGAGTAACAAATACAACAATACATATACAACTGCACAGAATAAAGAATCAATGGTGTTAGAGGAGGATGATGCACAGAGACATTCTGGGTGACACCGGGGAGGAAGTGGGGGGTAAGTGCGCGTGGTTAATATGAAAAGATGTCAAAAAAAAAATGAAGCATAATAATAGTGCAATTTATCCTTGCTAAACGCACTGCGCTGTGCTATAATTAAATATGAAAACCTAAATTTATCTCTATGTTCGGCTGTCATTAACTTAACAGGGAGTGCACATGTTCTAATCTAATGGCTGATTTTTTTCTCCATGTGCAGCATATTAAAATGTATATTAGCCTCAAGGTGCATAAACACAAAATAATAGACCAAAGGTTTTGGCCTGTGGAGAAAAAAACCCCATGCTCAAAGGCCGTCAAGTAGCTGGTGATGCAGGGGAGACACTCACTTAGCCTCATTAAGCCAAAGCTCTCTTTTGCTTGTCTTTTGTTCTGCATGACAGCAGCCTCTTTGTTGTATAATAATTCATTCCAAGTTCGTTCCGAGCTACCGAAACTGGTGAACTGTGGCCATTTTAATGAGCAGTATTGGTGGTATGCATAATGTGGGAGCCACGTGGCCCAGGCAATCACAGAGCACTGCAGCCAGCAAAATGAGATACTGTCGAAATCACAAATTTGTCAAGTTGTTTTTGGACAGGGGATTCTAATAAGCACTAAAATATGCATCTTATTACTCTGCATCTGCCAGTCAAAGATCACGGTAATGAATGCATGCTGCAGGGTATGACCAGGCCCTTTCCCCAAGTAAAACAAACGGCAGAGTAGGGAAAAAGAATGATGGATTTTTGGCAGTGCCTGGATTTGTCGGGGCTTTTTTTTTTCAAACCCTTTTCCATGAGCAGTTGGATTTTCCTGGCTTCGTGTCCGTTGCCAGCAGTGAACGCACTAAAACCGCCACTGCCAAGGAGTTAACGTGAAGACATTGTTCCTTAATAGCCACGTTTACTGGCTGTGAATATGGAACTTTAAACTCGGTGCTTGAAGCACATTTAGCATAAAGTACATATAAAAACCCACAAAGACGAAACTACTTGAAATTCACTTTAATAATCCCGCTTCCTTTTGTTTTACCCATTTCTACTGCA
>NW_009930469.1:68788-91964 GCF_000696875.1 Nestor notabilis | reverse complement strand
GGAAAGATCCATTTTATGTAACAACCTGCAGTCGCTGTGAGGAACAGCACTGTAGATAATCACAACATAAACTTCCATAATAGACCAGTTAGGGGAAAAAAATAACGTTAGGCATGGCCTTTTCTCTACAAATTGTTCCGGCTCATAATTGCTTTTGGCTTGCAAACGCTGGGAGGTTCCCATAGCATCCTAAACCAAGAGGTTTCTTAATCAATACAGGCTTACCCTGAAGAGGCTTTGCCTGGCTGAGAGCTGTAGTTCAGATGCAGGCCTTAGGTAATGGGAAAAAGGATCAAACAGTCCCCAAATATTTGGTTTTCGCCTCTGACTCTTCTTCAGAACTAGTCAGGCAAGATGGGAAAAGGAGTTTCTTCATCGATGTTAATTTGTTTATAGCAATCCCTATACTACCATATGGTCTGTATTTCTGGACATGGCCACAGATACTGTTTTCTTCTGTGTTCTTTATTCAGTGCTGGAAACAAGGGGACAGTTCTTTACCATTCCGGACAAATTTGCCTTCCTAAACAACAAGGAGCACTTCCAATAAAATCAAGTGTGAAAACCTCTGCAGTCAGAGGTCTTGAAGAATCTGGAGGCAGCCAAAGCTCGGTGCACGCATTGCGGTAGTGTTCTCGCATGGCTGGGAGTTCCCATTCAGTTTATTTCTTTCATAGAAGAGCTTATTTAACGTTTTGTTTGAGATCTTGGTGGTATTGCAAGGTTTCTTCTCTGCCATACCAAAGACTATTTAGATTTGACTACAATCAAGTTAGAATTAGGAGGTTTGTACTCTTCAGAAGACTCAGTATTTAGTACCCGTAGATACTTGAAGTAGGGCACATTTTAGTCTTAATGGGAAGAGCATGCACTCAGAGAACAAAATCAGCAGCTTGCTAAGTACAAGGTGATGAGAATTCTCACTGTGTGTTTGGGATCATTCTCTCTCACCTGTCCACTGCTGTAAACCACCTTCAATAAATGGGTTTTTATCAGATGTGGTTTTAACATTTTCAATACAGCACAATCTTAACAGCTGAGGAGGAGCCACTATGAAAACAAGCTTGGGTTGGGTTTTGGCTTTGGGTTTTGGCTATTTCTGGAACCAAGATGCTTAAATTCTTACGTTTTCTTCTTTTTATTTTTTTTTAACCTTTAAATATGATCAAAGAAATGTCAGGTTTTGCAAAGCTGGTGCTGAAAGCAAGGTATGAAACATCCATATATCTTTATATATATATATATATACCCACACCTACACTGCCCTATTTTTAATGTTTAGCTACCTGGCATCTATAGACGCCACTGTATTAAGTACAAGTTTTATAGCTGACGTTAGGTGGAAGTTATACAGGAAAACACTGTAGTCCTTCTGTGACCACCAGCTGCCACCCGTGCATTTCTGGGGCATAATCACTTCAGCTCTCTGGAGTAAGATCAGTGAGCAACGAATAAAAGAGTCCTGTAATAAACAGACAAGGTGACACAGGAGAGCAACTTACACCTCTGGGGAATAACTGTACCTGGTGCAGATACCCGGTGAGAACAGAGTTATCTTTATCACTCTGCTCATGTGTCTTCCTGAGAAAGTCAGTTATTTGAAACCATGGTTTTGTTAATTTTGGATTATAGGGATACTACCTGGGTTGTTCTCTCTCATGCAGCAACCCTAATAACTCCGGGTGATAAGACCACACTCTACAGCTTAGCTGTCTTCCTGATTGCATCATGCACTTGATCTCAGTCCTAAATTCATGCTGAGGTAAGTGTGCTTTTACAAAAGGTCTTCCTCGAGGGAGTCAGTGAGATGCAGTGTGGTGTCATCATTACCTTGCCATTCTCCTGTTCAGCGTCAAGGTTTGCAAGCTGAGATTATAGCTGAGACAAGCTGACAAGTTTTATTCCATTCATTCACTGGAGAGGTGATTGGGAGGTGATGTTAATGACAGTTATTTGTGTCAAGGCTTCAAATGTCAGGTCCTCGCCCAGAAAAAACCCAAACCAAAAGCAAACACTAAACTAAAGCCATCAGAAAAGCAGTGAGGAAGGAAGCCCAGAAGACTGGCTTTGTCTACCTTGGTGAGTCCGACACAGCATCTGTGCTAGGACTGTCTTTGGAGCAGTTATGGATAAGGCTACAACCACAGGAAAGAACAAATAGAATTGGTGGAACTATGGAAAACAGTAACACCCAGTTGACTGGAAGCCACAACTCAAGTTAGCACTTCTAAGTGGGAATCTCACTGCTATTACAGGTCACATCTTGGACAATGGCAAGTATTGGCTATCAGCAAATACCTACAAGCTGGCTCCGAGGTGATAGATTTAGGGTTTATAGACCAAAAAATACATTCTGCAACAGTGAAAAACATAAAAACAGCACTCAAGGTTCCAAATATTTTCCAGTGCTATGATGCTTCTCGTGTCTTGCATATGGCCAAGAAGATGGTGCCACACTCTTCCCAGTGGTGCCCAGTGCCAGGACGAGGAGCAACAGCCATAAACTAACCCACAACAAGTGTCACCTCAACATGAGGAAGAACTTCTCTATGTGAGGGTGTCAGAGCCCTGGCACAGGCTGCCCAGGGGGGTTGTGGAGTCTCCATCTCTGGAGACATCCCAAACCCACCTGGACACGTCCCTGTGTGTGTGCCCTGCTCTGGGTGGCCCTGCCCCGGCAGGGGTTGGACTGGGTGATCTCCAGAGGGCTCTTCCAGCACTAATGGTTCTGGGATTCTACCTTAAAGGCTACAAATCATATGATGAAAGTATTAGTTTCATTAATGCAGAAGCATGACGGGGTACTAATCACCATGATTCTCTTTTCCAGTCAGAAGTTGATGTTTGCTATTAAACTCCTTACTAGATAACACTATTTAGCATGTTATTTTTCATATTCTTTCTGTTTAGGAAGGAAATGATTGTGATACATGTAATAACTGACAGTGATAACCATTCAGTTTGTCATTTATCTGGTGACCGCATGGCAAGACAGCTTCAGTTTAACATCATGTATACCACTGGGAAAAAAGCCATTTAATTTACTCTGGTCATCAAATACTACAAGGTTTCATTACAAAACTCTACCATGCACTCTCCTGTGGCAACGTCCTGCACCCAGCATCTGTTTGATGCCGAAAGCAGGACGAAAAATGAATTATCAGAAGAAGAGTGCACTGTTATATGAAAATAAGGGTATTAACATTCAATATCGTACTACGAATCAAAATAGATGCTATTATGAACATACTTGGTTGGGAATAGGATCCGTCCTAACTCTGTAACACATTCAAAACTGGGAGAGGCTCAATGAATTTGTGTACAGCCACAAGGCAAGTGGTTCTTGAGGCTGTCAAAGAGAATTCTCCTTCTCATTGAACTGTCAATTGCCTGAACTTCTTATCCCTGTGATTCTACACTAAAATAAACAGGAATTTTATAACAAAATGGAGGGTAATTCCTTTATATTTTTACATCTACTGCACCAAAATTCCAATGTTTCAGAATCAGCATCTTCGCTTTGCTTTTCTTTGAATGCAAAAGTTCATCAGTATTTTCTGCTTAGCTTCCCACAAGGTCTTGCTAAAGAAGCTGTGCTTCACCAAGACAAACCTGGATAGCTCCTTCTAAGCTTTTAAAATCATAATGCAAGATTATGGCCGTCACCTTTTACTCCATGGCTAAAGCATACTTTCCCACACATCACTTTTATCGATGAGAACATATACATCACATCAATAGGTTATCTCCTCTTTTCCAACAGAGTAAGGATATGCTTTTTAGTGACTATGTGTTAGAAAGGAGATCAGAAGTGAGTGTTATGACCTGCTGCTAAGCAATCTAGGTATTTCTGTTTGAAACTAGATGGAACTACAGTACTTAACTAAATTTACTAGGCACAAGTACATGAAATCCAATATTGATAATAATTTATGAAAGTAAGAATACTGATTCCTATAATACTGCAAACTTAGTTTATGATAACATAATTACTTACACTAATAACACTGCTTAGGCACAGTCTTGCTAATTATGATATTATAAATATTAATGATATCAAGCCTTTGTATTTGATTGCCCCTAGTAGGTTCATTTATCATGGTATTTCCTTCTACCTGTGTTGTATTATTTGCCTTCCTTTCCTCTTGAACATTCACTCCTGGACAAACAGCCATCCTCAGTATATGCCTAAAATCTATCACCACCTTCTCAAGGATGCAGCCTGGTTAACTTTGTATGTTACTGTTCCGTAGCAACGATCCAATGATGTAACTCAGCGCTAACGGCAATCAAATACACCATCAGTGATATTCCCTGTGCCTTGTTCCTTTTGAATGCCTACCAGAGCCAGCTAGACAGGATTACACAGGGCTTTGTTTTTCATTCTTTCTCATGTGACCTGTTTCAAGTTAAGAATCCTTTGAATTATTAAATGCTTCCTTAAAGTGCCTTTTCACGCTACCTTTTTAAAGTTAATTATTGATGTAGTGACAAGTGGAAAAGACTAAGAATTAGAATTATTTTTCCCTCATTCAAAAGGACGTAAGACACATCTTTGACAAGGGTTGTCTGTTTAGTAAAATACGGAGGGTAATACCAAATAGAACACTGAATGCAGCTTTAAAGAAGAATTACAACAAATCTCTGTTACACGAGTTGGAAATGCTGCGCGTGTTTCCACAGGTGTTAAAGGAAGGAAGTTTAGATGTAACCCTTTGCGCCTGGCTTAACTGCTTAACGTAAGTAGATGAAAATGAAACTGCTTATATCTTGGTTTATTTTTAAGCAGCGTATTATCCAGAGCTTTAGGAATAGGATTGTCTTTTCTCCTCAAAGGTAATGTTATAATTTTCAGTGCTCCGCCGAGAACAACAACAATACAGGAGTCTTTAATCTCCTGCTAAATCCAGCTCCAGTCATCAGCCACAGTAAGTGGAGATTTGGAGGTGCCCGACACTCCAAATCCTATTCTTTTGTAATTCTTTACTTTTTACAGCATTTTCAACAGTGTTCTATCAGAGGTTTGGAAGGGTAATCAATAGGCGTGATGTATCACTGAAATCAGTCTTCAAAGTGATCCCCTCTAGTAACCAGAAACAAAAGCTCAGCCTCCCCGCTGTGTGGGTATTTTGCTTAGAGCAGGAGCAGTAGGGCAGCAGTTGTAAGCCAGTCACACCTCCCTGCTTCTCAGCATGGATCAGCCGGTGTCCTGGTGGAGGGGTGAGCAGTACTGGGGTAGCTGCAACCCACTGCAGCTGGCAAAAATCTCCAGAGATGCTTTTGTAACAGGTCACTACCACAGCAGACAAGAAAGGCAGCCAAGAGGTCAGGGTTTCAGAGAGACCATGGTTTCTGTTCCTATTCCACCACATACTTTCTAGGTTTTAATGATCTTGCAGGATCTATTCAACTATTTGGTGTCACCATTCCTCACCTGGAACTCCCCTGCCTTGCTTGGGAGTGAGCACACATGGAAGACCACGAGATGCTCAGCTACAATGACCAAAGGGCCAATCCTGATTCTTCCCATTAACTCCTGGTTTGTGACAAGCTCTCTCAGCTGGTCAGCTCCAGTGCTAGAGAGTTTTCCTGTCTCCTGACCGGAACAGCCAGGTGCTTCTGGCACAATGTTAGTATCAATCTGGATCAGGTGGAGCTTCGTTAAAAAGCAGTTCCAGAACTTGTTCCAATACATTTGTCATTTTACATCCTACACTTTTGTTTCTTAAAGAACTGGTGTTATGAATCAAGGAGAAAGATCATATTTACAGTACAAATGTTATCCCATATCAAGTCCCTTCAAGTTTGTCTTCTTAAGCTGTCTTCAGATACTTGTTTTACTCAGAAGGAAAAAGACTTGGTGGCTGCTTGTGACAGCAGCTAATCAAGTAGCAGAAACTGCATACAATGGTTATGAAGTTGCACCCAAAGCGAAGACACAGTGTCATTATGCAGGAATGGCAATGAAACAACATACCTTTCCCATCAGATCAGCAATACTAGGTACTGGTTTTCCTTTCTGATGGCGCATGGTTGCAGGGCTCTGTCCATTCCAGTCTTCAAGTTCCTCAATGCTTTTCAGGTAAAGAAGAGCTTGCAGCCCAGTACAGTAGTCATCAATAACAGTGAAATCTTGATTCTGGATTGCACTGCACACCTACAAGACATCAGTCAGTTACCAGCAACATCCTGGCAAAGGAGCATATGGCATTAGCAAACTCTTTGGATTTAGTCATCATCAGATGAACCTTTCTGCAACTTCACTGGGAAAGAATGACAAGAATTCAGGATATTAATTGGCTGCTTAGTCCTATGTTCTGGTACCACCACTGCAGTTCGGTAAAAGAAGGACTCAGTAACACTAGTTACGCCCAGGTTCCTAATCGCAGCCCTTAGACCAGACCTGAAGGCTATCCAGAAGTAAGCCTCCAAGCCCAGCCCCAAGCGTGCCTTCTGGGGTGCTGATGCTGAGCATGCCAAACACAAACCACCTCAGGCCTTTGCCTGAGGTTAGGTCCCAGTGAAGCAAGTCACAGAAGCACAGACCTGTTGAGGCTGCAAGGTATCTCTAGACACTGTCTTGTCCAACCTCCCAGCTCAGAGAAAGGTCTGAGGCTCCCCAAGACTGTGTTGTCAGGGTGTGAGTATCTTCAGGGACTGCACAACCTGGACCAGCGTTCAACCTCCCTTGCAGCTTTTCCTTCTATTTAAATGGAATTCCCTGAGCTCCCGTTTGTGCCTGTTGCTTCTTGTCCTTTCACTGGATACTGCTAAGAAGAATTTGGCTCCAATTTGGTCTCAGCAAGCGACACCCATTAAGCTGACCTGCTGGTATGGGTGAGCATTGCCAGGTACAGAAGAGGCCAGTCCCCTTCTGCTAGTCCCTGTTTGCCATGCAGTGGTACTGGGAGGCCAGGCCACATTGGTTTAGATACTTTAGATAGCAATATAGCTTTATAAACATATCAAACAATGATTCCTGACCTGCAGAGCTTCACAGGTAAACACAAAGCTACTGAGAGCAGGTAATGACTGGCCATTTGCACAGATTCTTCTGGACCACTCTGTGGATACTAACTCAGATTTAAACCCGCAGAGATGCAAACTGACAAGCGAACAAAAAAACCCCTGACTCTTCTCCGAACACCTTCTCTTTAGCTAAACTCTAATCATCCGTCAGAGACGAAGTGCAGGGTTGGTTGAATCCCATTAATTGTCAGTCCCTGGAAAGGCTCTGAAATTCCAGATGTGTCAGTGTTTTCGGCCTCTGATTCAGCTTTTATTCTAAAACCTGAGAAGAACACTCCTGCTAATACCTGCATGTACACACACAACAAACACCACAGTGAAACAGCCACCTTTGTTAGAACATGAATATGTGCACATGCACAGACACATCCACACTCCCTGGGCATGAAAACACACCTTGAGTCATAACTTTGAGACTTTGAAAATACAGGAAATATATATAATTGCTTTTCCAGCCTCAGGAGTGATAATACAACTTGCAATCCTGAAGATAGGTACACGTCACACTGTATAACACCACATACCATGGCTGCGCGAGGGAAAATAAGGGCAAACTATAAAAGAAGCACAAGAACATCTTCTATGTGGTGCATTTACATCACACGAAATCTGTTTCTCTTGAGAAACAGTGTGGGCATTAATTAGGTCTGTTATAACTTGCACTGAGCTCAAGACTTGGTTATTTCCAGAGCAATTATAGAGAACACCATCATAATAATACAGGTTATTTAACTGTAAACCTCAACTGTTGCTTCTTTAACCCAAGGAATTCTCTCTGTTTTCAGTGCAGGGTAAGGCTTTCATTAGCTGTTCTTAAAAATACTAAAACTGAAGCAAAAGATACAGTTAAAAGCCATGTCATGTCACTTGAAACAAGTTCAGGCACTGTTGTCAAAACCCTGCAGTATTTTGACAGCATGTATACACATGAGATCCGCTGAAGGATACCTGTAATAACCTTATAAATAAAGAGGCTTTTACTGTTTTCCATCTCATGGTGCAATGTTATGAACTGCAGTAATATCAAAATGTTCAGAAGATGATATCACTCTAAAAGCCACCATTTGATCCCTGTGAGTCTACGGGCACTCGTTGCCTTCCCTGGAAAGCCCAGGGGGTTCCAGAACTGAAGGGAAAATTCAGTTCTTAAAGGAAAATGTAAATCTCAGCACTAAAAAGAAATGGTACCTGAAATGGAAAGGCTCAGAAACAGAATTTGTGGTTTCAGACAATCCTCCTCTCCTGTAGGAGCCTTATGAAGCTGGTGGTAAATGGTGCAGATAATTAACCAAAGACATGCCTTTCACTGATTTCACTGTGATAAAAGCAAGTGCTTATGTTTATGGGCCTTTCCTGGAACAAGAGCTATTCAAACATTAACTCCTATGAAACTAACAGAAATAGTTTTGCCATGGTTTTGGCCAATTCCCAAACATTCCGAGCTTGGGAATTTCTTACGCTACACATATCAGATCTGAGGTTGAGGCTTACAGTATCTCCCATGAATCAGAGCAGAAGCCTCTGCTGCATTTCAGAAGATGCTGAACAAAGTCAAGTTAAAAGGTCACCCTGACCCATCAGCCGTGACAATTCCTACAGCACAGAGAGAGGTTTTTAGTATCATACCTGGCTGCCTCAGAATCACCAGTTTAAATGACACTGTCTCTCCTTTCAGCACGAGAGAAGTGGCAGGGCAATAAACCAGGGAGGAATCAAACGCATGCATCTGGAAACATTGCAGGAGAACTGACCTGACCCATCTCCACACATCATTAATGTCCCCACTTCACTTCTGCTGCTTGCACTGGGAACAGGCATGTTCCCCCTCCCTTGCGAAGCTAAACGTCCAGGTCTTGCTCACACTGATCAGAGCAGCAGCATGACACTGAACTGCAGCCAGCACTGCCCACTCAGCTCCTCCCCTCAGCAGCAGGCTTTTACCAACCCAACATAATCATAGAACCCCAGACTGGTTTGGGTTGGAAAGGACCTTAAAGCTCACCCAGTTCCAACCCCCTGCCATGGACAGGGACACCTTCCACTAGAGCAGGTTGCTCCAAGCATGGAAGAGATGGTGCATGTTTAAGATCCCTTGATCCCATATAATCCAAGTGAATCTGTGTGATTAATGCTCAACTGTTCACTGACCCAGACTTTCACCTGAACCACAGGATCATAGTAACAACCAGCTTGGAAAAGACCTTTATGATCATCAAGTCCAACCTTTGCATTTAGGTAGAAAGTAGTTTTTTCTTCTTTGGAAGGTAAGAGACAGGCCCTGTGGGAAAACTAAGGGACAGAGTGAGGTCCAGACCACAGTGAAGCTATTAGCTGTCCTCCTGTCTTGCTTTGTGTTGTCTCTAGCTTTGGACTAGGACTTGGGCTAAAAGAGAAAGGTGCTACATTTCTAACGTCTATTATTCGACTTGCATTAATTATACAAGGAGATCATTTTGCATTAGCTTGGGTTTACTGCTCTGCCTTGGCAGGAGAACTCCTACAACCCCTTCTTTAACATCTGACCTCCTCCCCTTTCCCCCCAGGGCAAGACTCCAATCATTGCCCCTTCCATCCCAAAAGAGACAAGCAGGCCAACATGCTATGTCTGATCAATTGGATCACGCTCTCAGTATTCTTGAAGTCTAAACCTGTCCAGTATAAATTGCAACTGCAGGTTACAATTCTAATCTACACAGACATGTCTGAGATACTTAAGGACATGACGCCTGCTTCGCTGCGGGTAAATCAAACATACACCACATGATCTCATTGGAGAATGAGGATGCGAAAATGAATCACAGACTAAGGCTCTAACTAAATCTGTTCTGCAAAATGCAATGATGGGAGAGGCATGCAAAGGTCCCTGCTGATGTCTTGCGTGAGAAATGACCCATTTGCTCTCTCACTAAATAAGCATAAATACTGAGTCCAACTTTGTCAAAGGATCCAGAGCCATTACAAATCGTACTTGAGGAACTGGAGGAAGCTGTCAGGAGATTATTATGGTGTGAAAAGCATCTTGCAGGTGACATGGTTTTCATTAATCACCCACATCAATCTGAAAGTTTTCATTTATGTATTTTGAAGAACAAGTTCGTTACTGGTGACAGGTACGACCACATCGCTTATGGAACACTGTAAATGCCTCTGTAGCAGAATCATTATGCAACAAAGAGATGCCAACTTCTCAAGTCTTTACTGAAGCAAAGAGCTCTGTCTGTGTCAGATCCTTTAGGGTTTGCCCATAGTCTCCGTTTCTGGGAGCAATGGGAAAGATTGCTCCAGAAAACTCACCCAGACATCGCCGTTTATCTTTGTTCCCCTCTCTACAAAACTGGATGTGGTTCCTGTCCAAACTCTGGCATATCCTGGGGGTCTGTGTGGAAGACCTGCACCATCTCTGCAGGACGTGGACAACGTAGCTGAGGCATTTCCAGCCAGATCATCCACTAAAGCAGTCCCTGTTCAGTGCTGTGCTTGTGTTTTTCCACCAGGGGATGTTGCAGAGGACAGAACATTTCCTGTAACACTAGAAAGAGGTAACAACGCACCGCCCTTCACACACTGCTCTGTCCACTCTCTCTTACCCAACTGCCTTCAGTCTTCACATAAACTCATTGTTATATGGTGAAATCCCTGCTGGACAGGTGATGGTCGGGAAGATGGTGCCAAAAATGGACCTATTCCCCACCTGCATTCTTTCTAGTCCATCAACAGCAGGGATTTCAGCAGAGGTGGCAGAGAAGATGCAGATCTAGACATGTTTGTTAATCCCTACACTACTTTTAACTAACAAGAGGTAGTGTGTCTGTATTCTCATGTACCGCTAGTTCACCGCAAGAGGCTGGAGCAGGGCAGAGAATCCAGCCTCTTTAATAACACGTTCCTTGCAAGGAGTGTGAGTATTCTTGGTATGACTGAATCTGTGAGAACAAGAACACTGCAGTGTTTGGCAGCAGTCATGGTCCTTCTCAGAATTGACTCAAAGCACTATTAAAACCCTTTGCCAAGAATGAATTTGTGGTAAGGAGAAAATAGCTTGGAGAAAATGTTAGTTTTTACACCCCTCTGAAACAAACCTTTCTCTCTGCAGAACATGGGTGTAAAACAATTGTCAGTTCTGGAAAACAGAAGTAACAGTAAGGAGGCAAATGGGTGGCAGTGATACACAGTCTAGAAGTTAGAAGATTGATGGGTATAGATTCGTATACATAAACACAAATCACATAGCTTGACTGGTCTACCATATTAGTTTCCACTTCTTGTAGCTGTACAGCATCAAAGGGACATCACTCATGTCCCCATATATTGCATTTAGTGGTAATGGAACAGACTACCAAAAAAAAACCCCCAGAAAAAAAATCAAAGCAAGAGTTTCTAAGTAGTTTCCTGGCAATTGAGACAGAGGCTCTTTCATCTGTGCTCTAACTGTGGCAGGGCATTGATTTAAACTCCTTCTGAGATCTCAAATGCTTTTATATTCTTAGGTCTTGCTGGCTGCTTTCTTTTTCCCTTCCTCCCCTCCCCCCCCCCCCCCCCCCCCCCCCAAATGATAAAATTCCAGCATTTAGCAGAATGGCATCTTGCTTCCCCTGAAGATGGAGACTTAATTCAGCTTTGGCTCTAAACTGCAGAGGATCTCTACAAAAACTAGCTCTCAAAATGCCATTGGATTAGGAATTTGGCCTTTGACTTCACAGTTGCTAATATTCTTACCATAGCAAGTGGATGAACAACTATTATGCCTCTGAGATACCTGTGAGTGGTTTAATAATGGATTAACAATATCACATTTCCATTAATATGGTTGACTTCCTTTGAAATACTTTGGCTGATACGTCCAAATGGTTAGCAAAAGATTTACTGTTTAGATTTCAGGTGTTAATATTTTCCATTTTAGCATTATTTACCCTCTTTTTCTATTAAAAATTCTTCCTGATAAGCACCGAGGACATAAATCCACCTTCCTGTTAGAGGAACATTTATGAATTACTCCAGGCTGGTTTTCCATGTGTAGCTGAGGCTCCTGCTTTTCTGATTAGTGTCTATTGATTAAGATTCTGGTGGAAAAAGGCTGAAGTTGTAAATGAATGCAAGGTGCTTCAGGAAGGATTCTATTTGTGCCCACCTGGGTATCCATATGAATCCACAGCCTTTACTGTAGTAGACAAGAGCATGATTATAACCTGGGTAAGGCATACGTAGTTTAAAATTTATTCCCAAAAGCAACTAGCAAAAATTGACTTAACTAAAGGGAGATCTTCCTGGGCCATGCAATCTATATGCTACAGAGCTCTTGCCTATGGAAGTGGAAATGCATGTTTTCCAGCCCCTGTACAATGATCTAGATGTGCCCAGCTCTACAAAGCAAAAAGCCTTGGTTGTCTGACACACTACTTAAAATAATGTGCTATGAGAATAAGGAGACAAATAAAATCTCCTCTGAGAGAGGTTTCTGTGCTTCCAATCTTCAGGATACCGAGGTCTGTGGAAAGACTGCCTGTGTAACAATGGTTCCTCCTCCTCCTCACGACTCTTTGAACACTGCCTTACCACCACATTAACTGTGTAGCCTAAATAATCCTTTCTAGCAGCAATTGTTACTTTTGCTAGAGGATATTGGGATTAAGAGCATGAGGGGATGTGGATTATCAGACAACGTGGTGCACTCTCTGGAAAAAACCTGGGATTCTTTGTTTTACAGAACAAATGTGTAAGTAAGAAAAAGCTTCCCAAATATTGATACAGTACAGATGGAACGATTTGATTCATTCACATTAGCTGCTTAAATGACTCTAGAGACACAGGTTAGCAGATGGGATGTTACTCAACAAGGCTTCAGATACTGGCTCGAGATGCAAAACTGCTTTGGATGATAGCTGATAGCCTTTATGAACATTAGAACTGAGCTCCTATACATGGACAGGCACATGGCTTTCAGAAAGCAGTTTGAAGGACTCGAATTGTCTGAGTCGTGGGGGGAAGAAAACCCACCTCATCTTTTTTACTGAGCCCTAACGAGCTGAGGGCTTCCTAGTGACACTTGAGGGGCAACACATAGAAGACAGGGCAACACACAATGTATATTACAAGAAATGACTGGATGGTCCAGTGTCATGGGGGTGTCAGTAATGACGTGTTGTGGTTCCTTTGCTATACCCCAGCTGAGTTCACCAGGCAAACTTGAGGGCAAGTGTTACTATAATCAGAAGTAAAGGCAAACACAGTAAGGAATGGAGCTCAAAATGCATTAAAAGGAGAAGCAGGCCTCCAGCCCGTGGACGACAAGCTGTGGGAGAAGGGCTCTATCACCTGTACAGCTTGGCTCCTCTCTACAACAGGACAACGTAACACTAATGTGTTGAGCAGAGCTGAGCTGACATTTAGGGAGAACTGAGGCAGGGACCACAAGTAAGGAATCAGGATGCAGTAACTGGACAGCAAGAAGAGCCACCAACTGTGATGTGAAAGCCGCAGCAGCCTCCTGAGATGAAAAGACTCCCTAGCACCAAAGGGACTCCCACTGGCACAGAGACCCCAAAGGACCTGATTTTGGGGGGTGACAGACCGTGCTTGTGTATTGCACTCCCGAAACCTTGGGCAATGGCGAGTGGCCAACAGTGAAGGAGGAGAAAAAAGCCTAGAATCCATTAGCCACTTATCAGACGAGGGCACGGCAGGGGAGAAGAGCACTGGGAGGGATCCGTTAGGAATGTTATCCAACACATTAATTCCTAGCCTACTTAAATGCATTCTTCCTCCCCTTAAATTCTCCTCTGCCAATTAATGTATCTTTGATCTAAATAGCTCAAAACTGGGTGTTTGGGAGTGGAAAACTGGTATTATCAAGGGACGCTGAGTGATGCAGGTTTGTATCCCGTGTCTTTGAGAGGGGAAATGTGGAAGAAATCAAGAATTTTCAGAAGGCTCCCTGAGGTAATTGTGGCTTTTCCCCCCCCTGTCAACCACCCCTAGAGGAATGGTTGTATTTCCTTATCTCACTAAAGCATTCTGTCTGTTCTTGGAACTACAAAGTGGACCTTTATGCAGTAGGTGGGCACACACACTGATAGAAGTGCTGATCGTGATCATCTTCCCTAAGAAAACAATATGATTCCATGTGCCTTGAGCATTGAGGAGTGTGGAAAACAGCCTCATCATCAGCCACCTAGAGCAAATTGCCTCTTTGTGCTGTAGATCTACAAAATGAAAGGTATCTTTGGAAACAGATGAACACACTCGCTTGTGTAAACAGCCCAATCACATATAGAGGCTCTACAACTATCTCTAAATATATGTTGAATATAATTTCATATTCCATTTCTTAACACCCAAAGGTCTTGCCTCTCTCTTTATTCTAAGTACTGTTGTGGAAATCCTTCAGCTCTCCCAGCAGTTCTACAGATGCTGGTACAGCATCCGAAACAGTGCCAACTAGATGTAGATTTACTTCACCCATTTCCATGGACTGCATCCTCCAGCTCCTCCAAAGGTATCTGGTGGTTTGATGTTGAAAGTCACCAAACAACATAACGCAGTCAGAAGTCAGCAATGTTTCTAAGACTGGTTTTTTTAAGAGCTAACCAACAGGAACACCATCCTCTCTGGACAGAGCCTGGAGCACAAGTGTGATGAGGAAGGGCTGAGGGACCTGAGGGGTTTAGTGTGGAGAAGAGAAGGCTCAGGGGGGACCTGATCACTCTCTGCAACTGCCTGACAGGAGGATGGAGCCAGGATGGGGCTGGTCTCTGCTCCCAAGGAACACGGGATGGGACAAGAGGAAATGGCCTCAAGCTGCACCAGGGCAGGTTTAGCTGGAGCTGAGGAACAATTCCTTGCCCAGAGGGTGCTCAGGCACTGGAACAGGCTGCCCAGGGCAGGGCTGGAGTCACCGTCCCTGCAAGTGTTCACAGCCCGGGTAGACGAGGCCTCAGTGCCAGGGGGTAGTGGTGGCCTTGGCACTGCTGGGCTTGATAAGCTTTAAAGGTCTTTTCCAGCCTGGTTGATTCTATGGTCCATTATTCCATTTTTGGAATGTCCTATTTGTCAGAAGTGAACGTGGTTCTCGGAAAGCACGTTTGTTAGAACAGCCCTGTGGAGAAGAGCTTCAGAATTCCCAACATGTGCTGTTTGACAACACGGAATTCAACGGCTCCATTTAATTTGAACGTGTCTAGTTTGCGATCCCAGTTAATTGGAAGGAAAAGGTCAAAACTAAAATATGTTGCAGAAAGATTGAAACAAAGATCACCGTCACCCAAATAGTGGGGTTTTTCTCTCAATGTCTTAATTCCACACATTTTTAGAATCTTGATTATCAATTTAAAGTGGAAAACACTTCGATCCTTGTGGCAGAGTAACTATTTCCTGATTAGTGGTAATGCTCAGGTTCATTAATGCATAACGGATCCAGCGTAAAGCTTCAGCATTCCTCATCCCAGGCCACTGGACCAGACACAGCAGGGACTTGAACCCAGATCTATTTTGATTAAATGAAATTGGTCAATGAAAAACACTTTCCCCAAAGAAGGTTTCAACAAACCCTAATGAGAATCATCCGCTGAGGGACATCCTCCTGTGACCAGAAGTTTGAAAGCTGCAAACCTCTCACAATCAAACAGAAAAGCAATTTTTCCATTGCGGAACCTCAGTTCAGCCCTGCAGTGATTAACCCCTCATCCCTGGGAGCCTTTCCCTCTAGTACTCACATTTTATTTCAGCTAAAATTGCTTTCATCCTTTATCAGCTTGCCCGTCCGAATCTGTGCAGCAGCTGCTGTGTCCATTGAAGAGTGAGATGCACGTGAAGAAAACAGTTTTGACCCACTGAGTCCTTCGTGTCTGAGATAAAAAAACCCAATTTCACATTTCCTTAGGGATTGTTTTACCTGTCTCTGTTCAAACAATAAACAGCAGCAAGGAAAGCAGCTACATAACTGATACTGAAGGCAGTTACACCTGTACCTAACGTACTGCCAGCCTCAGATGAAATGGTTTCTCTGTTTGTTTCTTTCATTCAAATTGCATGGATAAAAGGACCTCTCCGTAGCTGGATCAAGCTGTGTTTCAAGGGGGGCTTGTGTTGTAGCAGGAAAAAGCCTTCAAAAGAGCTCATATTCCCAATTTGCTCCATCCTTCATGGGCTCCATCCTTCCTCCATGGCTTGCTCTCCCTTTCTTCCTTCCACTGCCAGCTACAGCCTTCGACTGAAAGGTCAACAGAGCTGCTTCCATACCAAAAGGAAAACTCAGGATGTCCCCTGCAGTTGCAATACATCTGATGTAAAACAAAACACAGAAAATTCCCTAAATCATTATTGGAGGTGTCCTTCTATTGACATGTGCAATGTTCAGCAAGGAGCTGGGTACGTTTTCGGATTCAATTTTGAGTCATCACCACGCT
This sequence comes from Nestor notabilis, assembly GCF_000696875.1. Classification (NCBI taxonomy): domain Eukaryota; kingdom Metazoa; phylum Chordata; class Aves; order Psittaciformes; family Psittacidae; genus Nestor; species Nestor notabilis. The sequence continues at coordinate 75,534 of NW_009930469.1, read as the reverse complement.
GCGACACAAGGGGAACTCAATCTACAACAGAGCTGGCTTTGTGTTTGAAAGCAACCTGAGCTGAGTAAACCAACTTGCCCACAATTCCTTCAACACTTCACCAAGCCTCTTTTGAAGAGCCATCTCCGTGTTGCTTTTACTTTGTGAACTTTTAAACCAAGCTCACATGATGTCAACTCACGCCATGTGGTTTTAGCTACAGGGGGGACAGATCCGTGCTTGTTCAGACAAGACGGCGGCCACGGGAATCCACATCAGCAGTGGAAGGATAAGCAATAGTGTGGATCCTTGGGAGACACGGAGAGAGCATGATGCCAAACTGCTTATTCTTCACATCTCCTCAACCCTTCAAGTACCTGTGTGACCAGACCCAGGGAAACAGGGTAGACACCTGGGCAGAATCCTAGAATGGTTTGGGTTGGAAAGGACCTTAAAATCATCCAGTTCTAACCTCCTGCCACGGGCAGGGACATCTCACACTAGACCATGTCTGAAAGAGAAGTGGGCTCAGTGTCCCCAGGTGTAAGAGCAGAGAACAAATCCTCTGCTGGGAGTGACTGGTATAGAACAGCACTGGAGCTGATGGTCAATTGAGACCTAATTGTTAGTAAATAATGATTACCATTCAGTGATACTTAAACCTCCTTTGCATGAGAATCTGCAATAAGAATGACAAATAGCAACTGTTATGGAACGAGCTTGAATTCATTCTTATAAAATCATGAACTAACAATCCTACCTCTGCAGAACTCATTTACCAGCTGGTGAAATGAGCAGAAATAAAGGTAAGCTGATAGATAAATCCCCTAAATATAAAACTACTGCAAAACTGCACCAAGTAAAAGGCATTATTAGCTTAGAGTTCAGTCTGTAACTTTACAGGATGCTGATTCGAATAGTGCCACTTGCCATTAAAAGTCACAAGTTAACGACACTAAAAATCAATAATACCGAAAACCTGCTCAAATTTGGTGTTTTTTGCCAACTGTATTAAGAAAGAAGACTTAGATTTTGCTTGGCAAATTCTGATTTCCATCAGAAGGAATTCTCACAGCAAATCCTCACTATCAATTAGCAATTTCCAACGCGAGCATCTACCATGGACCAAATGTGGCAGTCCTCTAATGACTTTTTGTTCTTAGCAAAGACAGAGAGCTGAGAACAGGCTGAGTCCCTGTAATTAGCACTGAGCGAAGTAAAAAGCAGCAAATAATGAAATGTTTATCAGAAATGATCACTTGAGCACGTCTGCCCCAGCTCCTCTCTCGCTCACATTCGTTTCCCTTTTGATTTTACGGCGACACGTTCAAACAGCACTTTGTTCCCTCTTTTGTTTCTGCATGTCCTGTAAATTCCAGCTCCGCAGAGAAGGGCCGCTCCATCCTGCGCTGCGGCCATTGAAGGCATTTTCAAGTGCGCGGCTCTGTGAGCAGTGGAACTAATGATATCTGGCTTCCAGCAGCTCTGTGTCTCCTGGTTGGGTTCTCTGACATCTAATAAGGTGTGACTGCCAATTAAAGCCTCTCCTGTGGCTGGCACAGTCCTGACAGCACCGTCCCATGTGGATTCTCAGAGGTCTAATAAAGGTGAGCTCATAGCGTGCTCACGCTTGTAGTGAAGGAATGCAGCAACGTGCTCTCCTCTGCCTGACTTTTTTGTTTTCTCAAAACTTGTTATAGCAAAATACTTTCTACCTTCCAGCAAATTTCAGAGAACGTGGCCAAGAAGCTCAAATGAGACTGAGGATACTCAAAAGGACATACAAACGCATACCGAGTTTCTTTGGGAATATAGGCTAAAACCTGCTATTGCTGCATGAGACTACATATATCTCATTAAAGGACTGACATCAGAAACGTGGGTTTTGCCTTAAAATTGTTGGTGGATGTAAAGTGCCATTCCTTGAATCTCATCTTGCATCATTTTGGTGGCCTGCCACTGCATCCAGCAATCTATTCTTCACTCATCAATTGGCGAGAGAAGAAATAGCCCAGTCTTAACTTCTCTGTATCATGGGCAGGTTTGTACAGAATGGTTTTGTTCTTCTATACCCCTTGAGCCACAGCCTGTATCAGAAGCTTCACGGTGTCCAGCTGGTGTGGAAGTATGTTCTGAGGCTTATCTACCCATGGAGCATGCTCCGACTGGCACAAAGCAAAGCCTTCAGCCTCTTTCCCCTCCATGTGCTGGTGTAAGGATGGGCTGGGAGGAAGGAGAGGCTTTAGTGAGTCCAGCCCAGCCTTGCTCTGCCACAGCAAAGGCACCCTGGGGTTTCAGACTTGCAGCCATCCACCACACTTCATTCTCCTCACACAGAGCTGAGATTAGACACAGGGAAGACTGAGCCCTTCCTCTGCATTCAGAATCACTGCTACTCGTTGCAAGACATAATAGTTTTTCCCAAGTGTCATCATAGAATCAATCAGGTTGGAAAAGGCCTTTGAGATCATCAAGTTCAACCTTCACCCCAGCACTGCCAAGGACATCATATACTAATCAGTATTAGTTTGTACTAATCAGTATAAACTTAACCTGGAACTGTAAACCACAGGGCTGGCTCCATCACTGCCCTGTTCTGCACACCCACAATTTCAATCTCCTTTAGGTTTTCACTCTCCATACCATTAAATGGCACAAACACTAATTCCTGAATGAGAATTCTTTTGGTCTCATCTAATCCTCACTTAACTCAAGTATCTGTGTCTTTACAGATTTGGACAGACACTGAGATGGGCTTAGAAGAACACTAAGTGTTCTTCAGCTCTCTACACTGCAGTTCTGGAGACATAAAAAACCACAGAGAAATTGCATCAGGGACCTTAATAAATGAATAATAAATAAAAGAAGAAATAAATAGGGAAAAATATGATAAAGGATCCCAGAATATATTTCACGGGATTTTGCAGGGGAGGTGTTGAGATTAGGGTGGAGAAAATGGGAACTTCTAAACATTAAGATGTGACATATTGTTTGTAAAACTCTTCCCCCCCACCTCATTTCACAGTGATGATATTTTCAGAGCCTTGCTTTTATATCCTGGTACCCAGAGCATTTTATACGGTGCAGAAGGGTTCCTCACAGGGTTTCACATTTGCACAAATAAAACAACAATGCTCTCTCATCGTTCAAGCCCCACTACTTTGTGATGGAAAAGCTTGTTTATTCACGCACAAAGGGCCATCCTGCTGTTAGAAAAATCTCTCAGCTAAATACTTCAGTAAAAAGCCTGCTGAAGAAAAAATAATCATCAAACTGTCCTGAATCCCTTGAGACTCTGGCTCCAAAGAGGTACCAACAAGAATGCTCCTTGAAAACATTACAAACAACACAAGTAGTCTCATAAAAACAACCACGTTCTGTAGTGAAGGGAGATTTTGTCTTGCAGAGGTAAGAAAACCATCGCTATTGCTTTCATATCTCGTGCTGTCATACTTCCAGAATGGTTTTGTTCTCTCTCAGATCCCCGAGGATCTCATACACAACTGGTGTGGGGCAAGAGAGAAGGGCACGGCATCCTGGCAGCTCTGCCTCTGTGGAGGGGCATATTCCCACATTATCCCTGTGCCTGAGAGATGAGGAGGGTTATGGTGCAAGGTCTGGAGGCTGAATATAACACAGTCAAGACCAGAGGACAGCACCACAGGGCTGAAAGATACTACATCCCTTTCAGGGCAAGTATCTTGGGCTGCACCAAAAGGAGTGTGAGCAGCAGGTCAGGGAGGGGATCCTGCCCCTCTGCTCTGCTCTGCTCTGTGAGACCCCACTCGCAGCACTGGGTGCAGGGCTGGTGTCCTCAGCATAAGGACATGGAGCTGCTGGAGCAAGTGCAGAGGAGGCCACGAGGATGAGCAGGGGCTGGAGCAGCTCCTGTATGGAGACAGGCTGAGAACCATGCAGCCTGGAGAAGAGAAGCTGCTGGAGACCTCAGAGCAGCTTCCAGGGTCTGAAGGGGGCTACAAGGATGCTGCAGAGGGACCTTCATCAGGGACTGGAGCGATAGGACAAGGGGTGATGGGTTCAAACTGGAACAGGGGGAGTTCAGGTTGGATCTAAGACAGAAGTTTTTCCCTGTGAGGGTGCTGAGGCGCTGGCACAGGGTGCCCAGAGAAGCTGTGGCTGCCCCATCCCTGGCAGTGCTCAAGGCCAGGTTGGACACAGGGGCTTGGAGCAACTTGCTCTAGTGGAAGGTGTCCCTGCCTGACCAATATTCCAGATGAACAAAAGTATTCCACTCCAGAATGTAACGTTAAGAGACTTTACCAGGAAACAAGTATACTGAAATACACTTCCTGAAGGAAGTACCCCTTTGATCCACCTTTGTTTTCTGTTATATCTGCTAGAAGTAATGAGTACAGAATCTCTTTCAACAAAAGGTCATTTATGTCAATGGACAGAACCCAGAGAATCAGATCACCTGCGGTAATTGCAAATTAATGCTCTACTGCTAATGCATTAACTACACAATATTGATCTACAATTGAATCATAGAGGCTGCTGTGAAGTGACTTTTACTTGAATATTTTTATGCTTTTATTGCTTTTTCCATAATGCATTTGCTCTTTCCACTGGAATTTGCTATAATTGTCCCCGGTTTTAATTTCCTACAGCGAGATGACTTTGAAAAATGCCTGTCTCTTGCAAAGGTTTGCAAAAATCTAACACACCATCAGTGTGACAATGGTAAATCACACCCATGACGCAGAAGATGCAAAGAAAAATAATCCAATATACATCTGATTTTGATAAATCGGGGCTTGAAAGGAGCTAACTCACATTAAAACACCCAAACGACTTCAGCCTCACTGGAGGCGTATGGCAATGAACCGCACCTCAGAAAGATGCAGCTAGACATGCCCAGAGCGTTTGGTATGCAACGAGTGCAGGATTATCTCCATGAATAAAGTTATTTGGTTTATTTTTCACTTCATGTCTGAACTTAAAAGGGATTGTTGGATTTGAGTATGTTACAGAAATGTACAGTGCTATCGACTCAGGAGTGAGTGAAATGGTTCAGCATTTGTGATGAAGAATTAAAGAACAAGCGGGGTCTTTTTGAACTGATTCTGAAGCCCATAAAGTGGAAGAATGGTCTGTTGAACTGCTGTGGAAAATTTGAATCCCAGCTATTCCTGACTGCCATGATCCAGCTTGTTTTCTACCCCTGCTGCAAAACTTTTCTTACACACCAACGTCTAGTAGTAACGACACTAAGATATTGCCCTCCACAGAATCATAGACTCATAGAATGGTTTGGGTTGGAAAAGACCTTAAGATCGTCTAGTTCCACCCCCCTGCCATGGGCATCTTCTAAAAGAGGGGATAGAACACACTTTGAATACTGAACCTATCTCTCCAAACCATTCCCTTATATACTTGCTCAATACCACCTGAGGTGGTTATGGCATATATCAAAATATGGCTTTGGTAACTCCTGACTTGCATTTCTGTGTATGATGATTTTATAAATGGAAAATAAATCCCCACATCTTAAAAATAAAAGCAATTGGGGGAAAAGAAATAATGGAGAACTGGTTGTAACTGAAATAGCTGCAGAGGAAAACCTGATCTTGCTTTTAATGGAGGTACATTTATTATTCATAAACCTCTTCTCTAAGAGATATGCCAGACTGCAATTAAATCAACTCACAAAGCCTTTGTGTTATCTTAGCCCATGAAGGTCTGCCTCTCATGGCAGGGAAGATACAGGACTCTCATCTAGGCAGGATGAAGGGAAGTCCAATGGCCATGCAAGTGCTGCTTTCCCAGTTCTGTAGCTGGGCTCTGTGGATGGACCAGTACAATCTGTGCTGTTTAGTGGGATCAGGTTGAGTATAATGCTGCATGAACTGATATTCCCTACCCTTCTAAAAAACAAGGAAACATCCACGTGGTGACAGGAGTGGCAGTACCTGCTCCTCGTAGTGGTACTGGGAATGTACCCACTGCTCACGTGGCACAGCTGAGCACAGAGCTCACTCCAGCATCACCAAAGCCCCCTTGCTTTCTGTCTCTGGATCAGTCATACCATGTCCTTGTGGTTTGGGAAACGTGAAGTAAGATCACCGAATGTGCAGTATTTTGTCAGTCCAAGTGTCTATTCAGCACCATCTCCAACAGTGTCCAAAGCAGACCCTTAAGGCTATCGGATGCATATATAATTCTCCCAGTGCAGTCCCAGTTCTACCTACTGAACCTGGGGACTTGATATGAATAAGATTTGAATAAGACTTGAATCTTACTATACTGAATCATTCAGTAGATCACTTGATTTGATGCTGTCTCCAAATTCTGTACTTGTTCTGTAGTTTGGTCCTGAGGGAGCAGAAGTAAACTGTCAAAGCTGTTAGGATAAGGAACAGGGGGTTTGACTGCTGAAGGAGCAACTCGGGCATACGAAGGACACGTGAGAGACTGATTGAGACTGAGGGAAAAGTATATTAGGTGGCTATTTGTATATCATTTTAAGAAAGGAAAATAACAGCAATGATTCTCATAATCCTAATTAGATTCCAAAGTTGGAACCTACAAAGACAAGGGTGTCTTCTTCTGTCTTTCACAACGTTATCTTGCCTGAGCAGCAAACAAGTTTCAGTCAAGTGCATTTCTTGTAAGACTCTATAGAGATTACTTGTTTACCTCTCCCTTCAATTTGCCTTTCCCAAGATGAGGGGAAGACTTATGGCTTGTACTCACAGTCCTGCACGAAGTTTACTAAAGGCTTATTTTAAAATAGATGTAAAGGAACT
>NW_009930469.1:60557-68711 GCF_000696875.1 Nestor notabilis | reverse complement strand
AAAGAGAAATAAGCCACTCAAAGTGAGGATAGGCGTCATCCAGAGGAGTTTAAAGTCAGCCCATATAAAGGAAAACTGCATAAATGACATGAAAAAACTTCAGTTTTTAGTCATCCAGAACCAGATACAGCAGATGTAGACCAGAAAATCACTCCACATTGTATAGCTCAGATCATGCAACACTTAAAAACCCAACCAAACCACTGAGTTGGGCTGTTTTGGGTTTTTTTTTTGTCTGAAACATAGCAAACAAATGACTAATCTCAGCAGACACCAGAGCTGTGCAGAAAGGATGGTCACACTGAATCTAATTTTAATGTCAAAGAGACTTGTGGGAATGAAACCACTCCAGTCATCCCACGGAGTGACACAAAGCTGACATCCACAGCATCCACAGCTGCTGTTGTCTATGATGGGAACTCCTGATCAAGGGGATAAGCATCAAACAGAATGTAACAATATATATAATGGAATAAGAAGACATAACTGCCACCCGCCCCTTAGCCATTCTAACATATATGCTGCAAAGCAGAGCAGGTAAGGGGCTGATTTCCAGCCAATTTCCCAGCGCCCATAATAACAGGCCACCTAGGCTTCATCCCATGACAGGGACCAAATAAGCATGCCAGTCTGGCCAGGATCTCAAAACCAACACAGGCAATGTAAAAAGCCTCAACTACTGTATTCAGGAGGTCGGAAATGGATGAGCTTTAACAATAAGCACAAACCAGTCTGGGATTCTATGAGTCTATGATCCAGTCTGAAACCTTACTCCACTGCAACAGGCTACACCACCAGCCTCATATGCAGGAGAGAGAGCTCTCCATCTCCTGCTCCAATAATCATGCTTAAGGGATGCAGATGCCTGGATAAACTGTCTCCCAGTGAGACCAAAGTAGTGTTCTTTGAAATCCCTCTCCCCTTGAAAAGGCTCTTTGCAGAAGACAAAACCCAAGAATAAAGGAACATCAGAGAGCTGAAGCTTAACTCTATGTCAGCCCTGCTTGTATGACAAGGGAACGATGTTTAATGTTTAAATCCTATAGGTCAGAGAGAAAAAGTGATAACTTACTCAGGGCAAGCCTTTTCCCAGGTTGGCTTTGTAACACCTGAAGTGTTCTACTGGCAATTCCTGCTCCATCTGAAATGAATGTCTCTTAGCAAGAAGCATGAAGCTTCGTAGGGCAGTGCTGGAGTCACCGTCCCCGCAAGTGGTCACACCCCGGGTAGATGAGGCCTCAGTGCTATGGGTTAGTCGTGGCCTTGGCACCGCTGGTTTTAATTCCTTTAATTCTAAAGCTTTAAAGAAAGAAAAGATACCTGTAAAACAGAAGCCCCACTGTGCAGAAACTGAAGTCCGCTTTCAGCAGAATCGATGCCTCCAGTTGCTAAGATGGGAAATCCGGGAAGAGCACGGGCTATGGCAGACACTGCGCGGAGGGCGATGGGCCTGATGGCATTTCCTATGGAAAACCAGAGCATGTTGTCAGCAGTATCAGAACACACCCGGATGTCATTTGCATGTCCCTCATGACAAGGAACATCAGGAGCTAACATCTAATTCTGAGATGCAGAGGATGTATTCATTTATAAATTGACACCAAGTGGGTTTCAAGTGCTATCAGTTCTTGTAAAGTATTATGAATTTGGCTGAAATACAGGAAATCACAGAAACATTTGGATAAACATTGCAAAGCTGGCTGGAACATTTTAGCTGATGCTCAAAACAAAGACTAACAATGTCTGAGACAGAAAGCTATACTTCACCATACAGTACACTGTAGACAGAGACCTGTGTTTCTACATAAAGAATCAGCCTGACTTTTTGAACACAGACGTTTGTCCAAGTCAGAGGGACCATCTCATTTATTTGTCTGACTAAAAGTTCTTTAAAACACCATTTCACTGCATTTGACATTTTATATATTATTTAATATGTTTCCCCTTTGGATGTTTGCAGATTCGCATAATCCTTCAAGTAAGACCCCTTTAGACAGAAGCTCAGAAGAATAAAGTATATTCATTTATAGTCCTATCTCCAAGACTAGAGCTTGTATTTTTAAATGGTATCTAGAGGTTGAGTCAGACAACTCCCTGCCTCATTCAGAGGAATGATGATTAAAGTCTCAATGCACTGTGTCTGCAATGCTTCTGCTTTGGCTACATCCTATTCATGGTATGCAAGTCTTTAAAATATGCATACAGATGCTGCTCATTCAGTGATGGAGGGAACAGACAGCTGACACTTCCACTGATTTTTTTGCTGAGGCTGGTTGGGATTTCTCTGGATAACTCCTGTGTTCTTAACACTTCGACTTCACTTGGAGAACCTTTAGGGAAATTTTACGTTATCACTGGACAATGCTACAGCAGTGTAAGGGAGGCACACATCACTCCCAGAGGAACTGGCTGGCTGTCAACCTACACAAAGAAGTGCTGGTACTTTTGGGTTTGTGCTATGTTAGGTAATTTGGGGAAATACCATGATATGAAATACTTCTGAACACCCTCCATGGGTATTTTCATAACCTTTAAAGCTTTGACCTTCTGCAAGAGCAAATAGCCAAAAGGGAAGATAGAAATAAAACCAATGCAAGGAACAAAACAAGAGGAAAGAAGAAACCACAGTTCGGAAGTGTGGGAAAAGAGCCCATGTGGAAGCAGTAGCTGCTGCATCACCACACCTCTGCTTAGATGCCTGACCAACATCCTCATCTCCTGCAGACAGAACTTCACCCCGAACAAACTGTGCTGCAGATCCTTCTCCACCCTTTCGGAGACAGCAGCACTGCAGTCTGCTGCCGGGGCTTTTAACAGAAGGAAGTCTTTTGTAAAGGACAGATTGCTTTTATCAGCATGTCCTGTGTCACTGAGCCCAGCACCAACCCTCCCTTTAGCGTCCCCATCAGTGATTTTCCACTACAGACAATTGAAATCTGGTTTGTCCTCACCATTAAAATCACCATGTGTTCAGCTCACATTGCCTTGTGCAACAAACCCCCCACTGTAACCCTGACAGACAGCACTGAATTCACAGGAGACCCTGTATTAAACAGTATTAAACTGGCCCAACAGTATTAAACACATTCACACCCAGAAGCTCAGCTAAGCAGCCTCTATTGACATTTGCTCTGGATTCGGCATGGAATCTTCTTGGGCAATGACAACCTCTGCTGCCCCGGGATAGGCACCTTCTCATTACATACTTACACCTCCTCCTTCTCCTATAGCTGATCTAGCAGAACCCAGAAGACTCACTATCTGATCAGAGATGTTCCTCCACTTGCCAGCAAGACCATACCAGATGTTCTCGCATGCCTGTGTTAGGGATCAGGACTGCTCAGAGGCTTTGCACAGATACTTCTTGTCTGTAGTTAACAGGAACTACACAGACGTACAATGTTTGCAGCATATAAACTTCCATTTGCATAAATAGGCAATGCATAAACTCACCCAAGGAAGTGGTGAATCCCTGGCAGTGTTCAAGGCCGGGTTGGACTAGTGTGAGCTGTCCCTGCCCATGGCAGAGGGTTGGAAGTAGATGATCTTCAGGTCCTTTCCAACACAACCATTTGAGGCTACAGGTAAGCACCAGACTTGCTATATTGCTTTTGGGCACTGACACAGCTACTCCAGAACCTCACTGTGATGAGGTTGTTATTCCTTAGAAAGGTGAAAGAATTCAGATGCTGGTAACTCTGAATTATGTGGCTAGAGGAAAACTTCTTTCCAGTCTGCATGAGTTAAAACCTGACATCTGCCTTAAGGCATGAAGGTTTATATTCTTCTAACCCCAATGCAACTCTAAGAGGTTGCACTCCATCAGTTTTTAAGCCTTAAAGACCCTTGACCTTAATGGTATCTCCTAGCAGAGTTCCACAAGATAGTATTTCCAGCATATAACTATTCCTTTCTTCACTGTGATTAAATTAGCCACCTTCTCACTTAAATGACTATCTCTGTACAATGGTCAGTAGAGGAAAAGAAGCAAATTACAGTTTATTTAAGGTTTCAGCACAATAAGTAATCAGAAAGGCCTTCGTTCAGACCAAAGAAACCAAGCATATGATTTGATGAAGCCTAGCAGAGATGGCAACGAGGCTTAGAGTTTATTATGGAACACAGGTAATTTTTAGTACTGGCTGCACTTGATAGTCATAATATGAGTTATTACTTACGTTTGGTGATCAGTGAATGAGTGATAAATGGGTACAATGGCAAAAGTATTCTATTCATCTATAACTCCCTCAAATGAGTTTAAAAACATTTCAGGAGTGCTCCTGATGAGAGTAAATAAATGACTCTAATGACAATCAGAGGGTTGACTGAGGTGTCACTGTCTTCTTTGGTCTGCAGAATACAGAACAAGTACATCAGAAGGTGCAGCCGTTCTCCCGTGCGCTTCTTGATCAACAGTTCAGAAGCTTCCCCTTTTGTAAGAAAAGCTTCAGGTCTGGAATACAATGTGATTTCCTTGTGATAGAGATCCTACTGCCTAATGAAATGGTGACACAAGCATCCAGATTAACCCAAAATAAAAGACAGAATACAACAAACAGGAAGGTAACGAATTCCGATATGGGTATTTATAGAGAAGGAGTTTTTAGAAGGTTGAAATAAAGGAGATTTAATGAAGAGCTGTAAGTAGTAATGGAAAAATGCAGAATTCTGCCTGATAAATCAAACGGTATTTAAGAAGCTCGAGGTCCAAATCCAGCACGCATTTGAAGGACAGCTCACATGCTAAGAAAACAAGCATCTTCTACATACTTTGATGTGTTGGGACCTGTAATTCCAGTAGTTAAGCACCCGTAGCTGGGAAACTGCTGATACGGTACTCTCTTGATAGTAGCATTACAGCTGCTACCAGATGCTTGATATGGCTATCATTTACCTTGCTGTAAAAGAATGAGATTTAATAAACAAAGTCCATGTATCCAGACCTCACGCAAGGGAGTGAGATTTGAAAATGAAAGACAGAGAAATACCTGGTGGAGATGAGACGTTACTCTGTGTTGCAAACTACCCTTTCAAATCTCTCATTAATTATGGAACAAATGCTTGCTACTAAATAGAGTTTTCAACAATTAAATAAGTGTCCGATGCCAAAGTCCCTGATCTTCTTCTTGCCTTAAACCAAAGAATTTTGGTTTTCTTTTTTTTTTAAGTCAGGTTTTTTGTGACTCTCAGGGACCGCAGCCAAGGAAATCCAATAGGCAAAACAAAGCATGAAGGAGAAGCAGAACATATGTTCATCAAACGCTCTGATCGGCGGAGGTGGGCAGAGCTGCCCTTGTCCTCTGAGGACTGCGGGCTGATGGAAAACTGGTGAGAGGCATTACATCTACTTAGGAATTAAAAAAACCTCTACCAGTGCCAGAAAACACATGTTTTATTGTGACTTCAACACCAAAAATGTTCACCAGGTTGAGGACGGAGACTCCTGGTGTTAAGCTTCAGGCAGCCCAGTAGCTTTGGAAGTTCCCAGCAGAAACAATCCAGATCTTCTTGATCCGAGCCTCAAGTCTAAGAAGCTTTGAATGCTGGGCTACATTCTTACTTGAACATAATGCACTAATGTGGTAGTTTAAAGTCTTCCACGCATATTTGCAGCAGCTCTAAATGGACCTTTAGGTAAAGATGATCCAGATCCATTAGAAACCAGCCAGTGGAACTGAGGTGAATCAATACACACTGACGATACTGAGTCTGAACCTTGAAAGAGTCTGAATGGTCTTTATCAAACTTGCTATCAATAAAAGCAGCAGATTTAAAAGGGAAACTCTCATATCTTTGGTTAGTAGATGAGTTAAAAGCAAATTTTTGTATCTATGGTTACTAGATGGAATAAAAATGAATTTGGGTCATAATTCTCCCCATTCTGTGTGTTGTAAAGCAAAAGGAATTCTTAATTTGCGTTATATTATATTACACTTCAGTTCTTTACAAATTAAATATCAGATTTGCAACAGTCTAAATATTACAAGGAAAAATTGGCTGATATATTATTTTTGATTAATACATTCCGGATACAGTCTGTTCTGCTGAAAAAAAGGAACCCTCAAAATCTTCCTCCCTCTGTAAATCCATTCCTGAAAGAGCACTGACATTCCCATCTTCCTAAAGGTTCAAATCAATAAACCTAATGACAAAAGAAGTTTGGGGTGAAAAAGCATTGCAGAAGGCAGTTGGCCTAGGGAAGTTGAGGTGTTGGAGATGATTAATGCAATGCTGCAGGAAGGAACCAGGTAAGAAAGTTTGCGGATTAAGGAAAAAACCCATGGAAAACAATCCTATATTAAGGAATGTTCTGCATCATGTATATGCTGCCTAGTTCTGGTGATCAAAGTGTTTTGTATAAATATATATGCATAATCTACATCTGTAAACAGTCCAGAGAAACGTGCTGTACACACAATTCTATCTTATACATGTATATTGTTATACACCATTCATTCGCATCGCATTCCTTCCGATGGGAATGCTTCTGTGCCATGTTCTTTCTCACTCCCACCTGTAGGTGGCCATCATAAGCTACACTTATCAACGAAGTCATTAGCAGAGTTTTCAATACTGTCATATCCAGATAATTAGCAATTTATTTAAATAACCAATTTCGGTGGAAATAATTGCCATGGAATGCCCTGAACCTACTTTTTATAAACTGTAATAAAAGTGTTAAGATAATCCCTGACATTTGCAAATGCCATTAGTTCACCTTTCCTTTTGATAGTGCTATGGCATTATGTTTAAACAATTACCCGATAACGCGGTGGTTTAATGAAACAGCGTAGCAGGCACATCCTTCAAAATGGCCAGAGAATGCATTTAAATGCAGAAGAAAACCCAATAAACAGGCATGTTTGGAGAGAAAGACTATCCACAGTCGTTACGAGGTTCCCCGGATGGAGGACCCAATATTCAGCACACTAAAAAATACAGGTTAGGGCCCAAAAGAGCAAGTTCAAGATGGACCTTGCCACTGCCTTAATGGTGCACCTCAGGATCCAGAGAAGACTCTTTCATTGCTCCTTATCTATTTCACAGCCTGGGCAGTCTTTCAGTCCATTCCCACTCATACGTTTATAGCCATTTCCCCAAATCACTACTAATAATGTACTATTTACTCAGGCTCTGGCCATTTCCAACCAAACCTTTTAATTATTCATTTACCAAATGGAGCATTTGAGGGAATATTTATTTTATGAGGGGGTCTCTACAGCTGTTTGCCAACATCCCCAAAGCAATGGCTGACTAATGCTTCATTTGATCCACAACTTGTGATGGGTGCCGTGCCAACACCACTGAATCAATGGCAAAGGTTCTGCTGACTACAGTGAAGCCAGGACTTTACTTCAAGGCTTTAGAATAAAGTGAATGATTCTGCAGATTTGAAACCTTTTCTACCTCACTCGGCCATTGCTGGCTCTTGAAACCACATTGATTGACTGCATTCTATTTGGTTTTGTTAGCGTATAGTGACTACCATCTGTGACATGTATGGATTGAGAAATTGCTGCTGTGTTAATACTTTCTCTGATAATTATTTCCCCCTTTTTATTTGAAAGCTTCTTTCTCTTTATGATTTTGATTCTCTTTGGGATACCCACAGGCTCGAGGTGAGCCTGTGACTGGAAAGAAGTCATCATTCTGCTTCCTGTTTCCTTCACAAATCAAACTTACACACAACCAGAAAAGAATGGCGGAACTTTCAGAGGCACAAAGGAAAATCAGTGTCCTTCTTAGGGTTTCTTTTTACCATTCTTGAATTTATACTAATGATTATTTATGCTCTTCCAGCTCAAAGTTCATCAAATCACCAGAGTTCTCGCTCAATAAATGTTTGGCAGTCATCAGAGACTTCTCTCAATTAAAAAAGGTTCGAATCAGAGAAAGAGAGAGGGAAAAATTAGATTTTTTCTTATCTGTAAATATTATTTACCCAGGAAGACTTTTTACCATTCTTGAATTTATACTAATGATTATTTATGCTCTTCCAGCTCAAAGTTCATCAAATCACCAGAGTTCTCGCTCAATAAATGTTTGGCAGTCATCAGAGACTTCTCTCAATTAAAAAAGGTTCGAATCAGAGAAAGAGAGAGGGAAAAATTAGATTTTTTCTTATCTGTAAATATTATTTACCCAGGAAGACCT
>NW_009930469.1:60005-60531 GCF_000696875.1 Nestor notabilis | reverse complement strand
CAGGAAAAATCCCAAGGACAGATACAAATTGTTTTGCGATTGCTGCAAGAGCTGGTTAAACATTTTCTAACAAAGCCATTCCCTCACTGAAAACCACAGAGCCACTAAAAATCGATACTT
The DNA here is from genome assembly GCF_000696875.1 of Nestor notabilis. Taxonomy (NCBI): domain Eukaryota; kingdom Metazoa; phylum Chordata; class Aves; order Psittaciformes; family Psittacidae; genus Nestor; species Nestor notabilis. Next base: position 60,411 of record NW_009930469.1, on the reverse strand, counting down.
CTGGTGATCTGCATGAAACCCAGCAAAGCATTTTCTGTTGCAATTTATCAGATGTTCATTATTTAATTCCATTCAGGCTTTCTACTTGGGTTTCGCTTGAAGCTCTGGATTGTCTCACACTGTGCTGTTCATGTTCTTTCCTTTGCTCACTACAAGGACAGGGGCCAGCGGAGACCACAGGGATGCTGAGGGGTCTGGAGCATCTCTCTTACAGGGAGAGATTGCAGGAGCTGGGTCTGTTTAGCCTAGAGAAGAGCAGCCTGAGGGGGGATCTCACCAATGCACATCAATAGCTCAAAGGTAGGTGCCAGGACGATGGGGCCAGACTCTTCAGTGGTGACAGGATGAGGAGCAACAGCCATAAACTAACACACAACAAGTGTCACCTCAACATGAGGAAGAACTT